>NC_085138.1:58101469-58230465 GCF_035046485.1 Aedes albopictus | reverse complement strand
TCTCTAGAGATTCTCAGAAATTCCCAGTTATCTGAGATGTATTCTAGAAACTGCAGAAAATATTCTCAATCATTTTTAGAAATTAGAAAAATAACGGAAAATATTAAAATAATTCCTGAAAATCCCTAGAGATTCTCAGAAATTCCCCGTTATCTGAGATGTGTTCTAGGAACTGCAGAAAATTTTCTTAATCACTCATAGAATTAGTAGAACTACTGAATATGTTAAAATATTTCCTTAGAATCCCTAAAGATTCTCAGAAATTCTCATTCGTCTGAGATGTATTCGAGGAACTGCAGAAAATATTCTCAATCATTAAAAAAAATTAGTAGTACTGCGGAATATATTAAAATAATACCTGAGAATCCCTAAAGATTCTCAGAAATTCCCAGTTATCTGAGATGTATTATAGACACTGCAGAAAATTTTCTCAATCATTATTAGAAATTAGAAGAATAACGGAAAACATTTATATAATTCCTGAGAATCCCTAGAGATTCTCAGAAATTCCTAGTTATCTGAGATGTATTCTAGGAACTGCAGAAAATATTCTCAATCATTTTTAGATACTAGAAAAATAACGGAAAATATTAAAATAATTCCTGAGAATCTCTAGAGATTCTCAGAAATTCCCAGTTGTCTTAGATGTATTCAAGAAACTGCAGATAATATTCTTAATCATTCATAGAATTAGTAGCAATACTATAAGTGTAGAATTAGCTATAAGTTAAAATACACATTAATAAAAACAAAAAAAAAAATAGTAGCAATACGGAATATATTTAAATATTTCCTGAGAATCCCTAAAGATTCTCAGAAATTCCCAGTTATCTGGAAGTATTCAAGAAACTTTAATATATATTAAAATAATTCCTGAGAATCCCTATAGATTCTCAGAAATTCACAGTTATCTGCAGAAAATATTCTCAATCATTAAAAAATTGTAGTACTGCGGAATATATTCAAATAATTCCTGAGAATCCCTAAAGATTCTCAGAAACTCTCAGTTATCTGATAAGTATTTAAGAAACTGCAGAAAATATTCTCAATTATTCAAAGAATTAGTAGAACTACGGAATATATTAAAAAAATCCTGAGAAACCCTAAAGATTCTCAGAAATCCTAATTTATCTGAGATGTATTTAGGAAACTGCAGAAAATATTCTCAAAAATTCAAAGAATAAGTAGAACTACGGAATATATTAAAATTATTTCTGTGAATCACTAAAAATTCTCAGAACTTCCTAGGTATCTGAGATGTATTAAAAAAAACTGCAAATATATTCTCATACATTTGAAGAAATCAGTATTATTAGGAAATATATTAAAATAATTCCTGAGATTCTCAGAAATTTTCAGGTATCTGAGATGTATTCAAGAAACTGCAGAAAATATTCTCAATCATTCAAATAATTAGTAGTATAACGGAATATATTAAAATAATTCCTGAGAATCACTGGAGATTCTCAGAAATTCCCAAGTATCTGAGATGTATTCAAGAAACTGCAAAAAATAATCTCAATTATTCAAAGAATTAGTAGAACCACGGAATATATTAATGAATTCCTGAGAATCCCTAAAGATTCTCAGAAATTCCCAGTTATCTGAGATGTATTCTAGGAACTGCAGAAAATATTCTCAATAATTTTTAGAGATTAGAAGAATAACGGGAACATTTATATAATTCCTGAGAATCCCTAGAGATTCTCAGAAAATCCCAGTTATCTGAGATGTATTCAAGAACTTTTAGATATTAGAAAAATAACGTGAAATATTAAAATAATTCCTGAGCATCCCTAGAGATTCTCAGAAATTCCAAGTTATCTGAGATGTATTCTAGGAACTGCAGAAAATATTCTAAATAATTTTAAGAAATTAGTAGAATAATCGAATATATTTGAATAATTCCTGAGAATCCCTAGAGATTCTCAGAAATTCCCAGTTATCTGAGATGTATTCTAGGAACTGCAGAAAATATTCTCAATCATTTTTAGATACTAGAAAAATAACGGAAAATATTAAAATAATTCCTGAGAATCCCTAAAGATTCTCAGAAATTCCCAGGTGTCTGAGAGGTGTTCTAGGAACTGCAGAAAATATTTTTAATCATTCATAGAATTAGTAGAGCTACGGAATATATTAAAATGTTTCCTGAGAATCCCTAAGGATTCTCAGAAATTCTCAGTTGTCTCAGATGTATTCAAGAAACTGTAGATAATATTTTTATCATTCATAGAAATCAGTAGTACTGCGGAATATATTCAAATAATTCCTGAGAATCCCTAAAGATTCTCAGAAATTCCCAGTTTTCTGAGATGTATTCTAGGCACTGCAGAAAATGTTCTCAATCATTTTTAGAAATTAGAAGAATAACGAAAAACATTTATGTAGTTCCTGAGAATCTCTAGAGATTCTCAGAAATTCCCCGTTATCTGAGATGTGTTCTAGGAACTGCAGAAAATATTCTTAATCACTCATAGAATTAGTAGAACTACTGAATATGTTAAAATATTTCCTGAGAATCCCTAAGGATTCTCAGGAATTCTCAGCTATCTGAGAGGTGTTCAAGAAACTGCAGAAAATATTCTCAAACATTTTAAGAAATCAGTATTATTAGAAAATATATTAAAATAAATCCTGAGAATCCCTAAAGATTCTCCGAAATTCTCATTCGTCTGAGATGTATTCGAGGAACTGCAGAAAATATTCTCAATCATTAAAAAAAATTAGTAGTACTGCGGAATATATTCAAATAATTCCTGAGAATCCCTAAAGATTCTCAGAAATTCCCAGTTATCTGAAATGTATTATAGGCACTGCAGAAAATGTTCTCAATCATTATTAGAAATTAGAAGAATAACGGAAAATATTAAAATTATTCCTAAGAATAGCTAGAGATTCTCGAAAATTTCCAGTTATCTGAGATGTATTCTAAGAACTGCAGAAAATATTCTCCATATTTTTTTAAGAAGAATAACGGAAAACATTTATATAATTCCTGAGAATCCCTAGAGATTCTCAGAAATTCCCCGTTATCTGAGATGTATTCTAGGAACTACAGAAAATATTCTCAATTATTTTAAGAAAATAATATAATCGAATATATTCAAATAATTCCTGAGAATCCCAAGAGATTCTCAGAAATTCCCCGTTATCTGAGATGTATTCTAAAAACTGCAGAAAATATTCTCAATAATTTTAAGCAATAAGAAGAATACCGGAAAACATATATAATTCCTGAGAATCCCTAGAGATTCTCAGAAAATCCCAGTTATCTGAAATGTATTCTAGGAACTGCAGAAAATATTCTCATTCATTTTAAGAAATCAGTATTATTAGAAAATATATTAAAATAAATCCTGAGAATCCCTAAACATACTTCCTAGAGATTCTCAGAAATTCCCAGTTATCTGAGATGTATTCTAAGAACTGCAGAAAATATTCTCCATATTTTTTTTAGAAATTAGAAGAATAACAAAAAACATTTATATAATTCATGAGAATCCCTTGAGATTCTCAGAAATTCCCAGTTATCTGAGATGTATTCTAGGAACTGCAGAAAATATTCTCAATAATTTTTAGAGATTAGAAGAATAACGGGAACATTTATATAATTCCTGAGAATCCCTAGAGATTCTCAGAAATTCCCAGTTATCTGAGATGTATTCTAGAAACTGCAGAAAATATTCTAAATAATTTTAAGAAATTAGTGGAATAATCGAATATATTTGAATAATTCCTGAGAATCCCTAGAGATTCTCAGAAATTCCCGGATATCTGAGATGTATTCTACGTACTGCAGAAAATGTTCTCAATCATTTTTATAAATTAGAAAAATAACGGAAAATATTAAAATAATTCCTGAGAATCCCTAGAGATTCTCAGAAATTCCCAGTTATCTGAGATGTATTCTAGGAACTGCAGAAAATATTCTCAATCATTTCTAGATACTAGAAAAATAACGGAAAATATTAAAATAATTCCTGAGAATCCCTAGAGATTCTCAGAAATTCCCAGTTGTCTCAGATGTATTCAAGAAACTGTAGATAATATTCTTAATCATTCATAGAATTAGTAGCAATACGGAATATATTTAAATATTTCCTGAGAATCCCTAAAGATTCTCAGAAATTCTCAGTTGTCTCAGATGTATTCAAGAAACTGTAGATAATATTTTTATCATTCATAGAAATCAGTAGTACTGCGGAATATATTCAAATAATTCCTGAGAATCCCTAAAGATTCTCAGAAATTCCCAGTTTTCTGAGATGTATTCTAGGCACTGCAGAAAATGTTCTCGATCATTTTTAGAAATTAGAAGAATAACGAAAAACATTTATGTAGTTCCTGAGAATCTCTAGAGATTCTCAGAAATTCCCAGTTATCTGAGATGTATTCTAGGCACTGCAGAAAATATTCTCAATCATTTTTTGAAATTAGAAAAATAACGGAAAATATTAAAATAATTCCTGAAAATCCCTAGAGATTCTCAGAAATTCCCCGTTATCTGAGATGTGTTCTAGGAACTGCAGAAAATATTCTTAATCACTCATAGAATTAGTAGAACTACTGAATATGTTAAAATATTTCCTGAGAATCCCTAAGAAACTGCAGAAAATATTCTCAAACATTTTAAGAAATCAGTATTATTAGAAAATATATTAAAATAAATCCTGAGAATCCCTAAAGATTCTCAGAAATTCTCATTCGTCTGAGATGTATTCGAGGAACTGCAGAAAATATTCTCAATCATTAAAAAAAATTAGTAGTACTGCGGAATATATTAAAATAATACCTGAGAATCCCTAAAGATTCTCAGAAATTGCCAGTTATCTGAAATGTATTATAGGCACTGCAGAAAATGTTCTCAATCATTATTAGAAATTAGAAGAATAACGGAAAATATTAAAATTATTCCTAAGAATAGCTAGAGATTCTCGAAAATTTCCAGTTATCTGAGATGTATTCTAAGAACTGCAGAAAATATTCTCCATATTTTTTTAGAAATTAGAAGAATAACGGAAAACATTTATATAATTCCTGAGAATCCCTAGAGATTCTCAGAAATTCCCCGTTATCTGAGATGTATTCTAGGAACTGCAGAAAATATTCTCAATCATTTTTAGATACTAGAAAAATAACGGAAAATATTAAAATAATTCCTGAGAATCTCTAGAGATTCTCAGAAAAGTTGGGAGTGGTGACCGGATTTGGCGAGGGGTAACAGTTGGTACGGTTATCTTGTGATTGAGTGGTGGGACAAAGTGGATGTGTGGAGTTGGGAGTGGTGACCGGTTTTGGTTGGTTCTGGACTGTAGGTAAAGGGTGGCAGTTGGTGTATGTGCAGCGGACTGAAGGTCAGATCAAGAGAGAGCCGTAGATGGTGGCAATGAGTGGAAGCGGAAAAAAGAAAGAAAAATGAAGGGCTCGTTTTGATAATGGGTAAAAAAGCTGAGAAAAAACAGGACTAGGGTGGGACTAGAAACTAGTTGGAGAATAAAAATATGATGTCACAGTGGTTGTGGTTAAAATAGGAAGAGTGTCAGTTGGATTAATTGTTGAAAAATTGACAAATGAATAACTTTGCCAAAAAAGAGTTTTTGCAGTGATTTGAATTAGATTAGATTTGATAATTTAATGATTTGATGATTTAAAAATAAATAAAGTAAAATAAGAAGAATAAGAGTGCATTGGTTCGGGGTGAATTTAAAACGGATATTACAAATGAATGGGGTAATGTGAGGAATTCGGCAAAATATAGCGTTTTGGAGGAAATGCGTCGTCGACAAAGGATACCGGGCATTGAATTTGGATATTGGTAAGATCTTTCTAATTTATCTTTTATGTATGCAGTTTGTCCAAACAAAGCACAATTTTATTAAATGTAGCCGGTGGAAATCATACTGCTTACTTTCCTTCTTATAATGCAGGTTATTTGATTTACCCGGGGAAGGGATCTTTATATTTTCTTCTCGTTTCAGAGAGCGAGCAATGGCGCTTAAGCCTAGGCTTTCGAGCCAGGACATAAGGAACAAATACCTATGTCCCATCCCAGGAAGAAGAGCTCCAGCTGAGTGACATTAACTTTCTTAGCAACGTCACTCCCAACGTTTTTGCTTCACCTTCATAACACATACGATACGGAGTGGCTGACGAGATGTCGCCGTTCCTTGTTCAATTGTATTTAATGACACTGCACAGTAGGCCTGGCCGCTTCAATACTTGTAATGCATCTCCGATGCCTTGCAAGAATTGATAATGACAAGAAAAATGGTAGAAATAGTCGATTCTATCATTTTCCAGGATGCTTTCAATGAATGGCTGTGTATGTGTAGACTAGACTAGACTAGACTAGAATCTCTAGAGATTCTCAGAAATTCCCAGTTGTCTTAGATGTATTCAAGAAACTGCAGATAATATTCTTAATCATTCATAGAATTAGAAGCAATACGGAATATATTTAAATATTTCCTGAGAATCCCTAAAGATTCTCAGAAATTCCCAGTTATCTGGAAGTATTCAAGAAACTAAAATATATATTAAAATAATTCCTGAGAATCCCTAGAGATTCTCAGAAATTCCCAGTTATCTGAGAGGTGTTCGAGAAACTGCAGAAAATATGCTCAATCATTAAAAAAATAGTAGTACTGCGGAATACATTCAAACAATTCCTGAGAATCCCTAAAGATTCTCAGAAATTCTCAGTTATCTGATAAGTATCTAAGAAACTGAAGAAAATATTCTCAATTATTCAAAGAATTAGTAGAACTACGGAATATATTAAAAAAATCCTGAGAAACTTTAAAGATTCTCAGAAAACCT
This sequence comes from Aedes albopictus, assembly GCF_035046485.1. Classification (NCBI taxonomy): domain Eukaryota; kingdom Metazoa; phylum Arthropoda; class Insecta; order Diptera; family Culicidae; genus Aedes; species Aedes albopictus. The sequence goes on along the minus strand of NC_085138.1, from coordinate 58,223,643 downwards.
AATTTATCTGAGATGTATTTAGGAAACTGCAGAAAATATTCTCAAGTATTCAAAGCATAAGTAGAACTACGGAATATATTAAAATTATTCCTGTGAATCACTAAAAATTCTCAGAAATTCCCAGGTATCGGAGATGTATTCAAAGAATTGCAAATATATTCTCATACATTTGAAGAAATCAGTTTTATTAGGAAATATATTAAAATAATTCCTCAGATTCTCAGAAATTTCCAGGTATCTGAGATGTATTCTAGGAACTGCAGAAAATTTTCTCAATCATTTTAAGAAATTAGAAGAATAACGGAAAACATTTATGTAATTCCTGAGAATCCCTAGAGATTCTCAGAAATTCCCAGTTATCTGGAAGTATTCAAGAAACTAAAATATATATTAAAATAATTCCTGAGAATCCCTAAAGATTCTCAGAAATTCCCAATTATCTGGGAGGTGTTCAAGAAACTGCAGAAAATATTCTCAAACATTTTAAGAAATCAGTATTATCAGAAAATATATTAAAATAAATCCTGAAAATCCCTAAAGATTCTCAGAAATTCTCATTCGTCTGAGATGTATTCGAGAAACTGCAGAAAATATTCTCAATTATTAAAAAAAAATAGTAGTACTGCGGAATATATTCAAATAATTCCTTAGAATCCCTAAAGATTCTCAGAAATTCACAGATATCTGATATGTATTTAAGAAACTGCAGAAAATATTCTCAATTATTCAAAGAATTAGTAGTACTACGGAATATATTAAAAAAATCCTGTATTTAGGAAACTGCAGAAAATATTCTCAAGTATTCAAAGAATTAGTAGAACTAAGGAATATATTCAAATAATTCCTGTGAATCACCAAAGATTCTCAGAAATTCCCAGGTATCTGAGATGTATTCAAGAAATTGCAAATATATTCTCATACATTTGAAGAAATCAGTGTTATTAGGAAATATATTAAAATAATTCCTGAAAATCCCTACAAATTCTCAGAAATTCCCAGGTATCTGAGATATATTCAAGAAACTGCAGAAAATATTCTCAATTATTCAAAGAATTAGTAGTACTACGGAATATATTAAAATAATTCCTGAGAATCCCTAAAGAATCTCCGAAATTCTCAAGTATCTGAGATGTATTCAAGAAACTACAGAAAATATTCTCAATCATTCAAAAAATTAGTAGTACTGCAAAATATTTTAAAATAATTCCTGAGGGTTCCTAAAGATTTTCAGAAATTCCCAGGTATCTGAGATGTATTCAAGAAACTACAGAAAATATTCTCAATTATTCAAAGAATTAGTAGTACTACGGAATATATTAAAACAATTCCTGAGAATCCCTAAAGATTCTCCGAAATTCCCAAGTATCTGAGATGTATTCAAGAAACTGCAGAAAATATTCTTATACATTTTAAGAAATCAGTATTATTAGGAAATATATTAAAATAAATCCTGAGAATCCCTAAAGATTCTCAGAAATTCCTAGGTATCTGAGATGTATTCAAGAAACTGCAGAAAATATTCTCAATCATTCAAAAAGTTAGTAGTACTGCGGAATATATTTAAAAAAAATCCTGAGAATTCCTAAATATTCTCAGAAATTCCCAGTGATCTGGGATGTTTTCTGAATGCATTGGAAAATATTCTCGATCATTCATTGAAATCAGTAGGATTATGGACTATATTTGAACTATTCCCAAGAATCCCTTAAGATTCTTAGAAATTCCCAGTAGTCTGGGATGTATTCTAAAAGTTTTGGAAAATATTCTCAATCATTCGTTGATATCAGTACGATTATGGACTATATTTAAATAATTCCTAAGAATCCCTAAAGATTCTCAAAAATTTCCAGTGGCCTGGGACGTTTTCTTAAATCTTTGGAAAATATTCTCTATCATTCATTGAAATCAGTAGCATTACGAAATGCATCTAAATAATTTCTAAGAATTCCTAAAGATTCTCAAAAATTACCAGTGATCTGGGATGTTTTTTAAAAACTTTGGAAAACATTCTCAATCATGAATAGAGAAATCACCAGCATTACAGAATATATTCAAATCATTGGGAAAAATCCTTTAAGATTCTCGCAAATGTCCAGCCATCTGGGATATATTGTATAAATTGAACAAAATATCCTACCTTGTACTTAGAAATCAGCTTCACAATTTCTGAACATCTGTAAGGATTTTAAGAAATTGAACATAGTATTTTCTTAAAGTCCTTTAAGATGCTCAGAAATTACCAGCCACCTTGTTTCTTTGAATCATATTTATAGAAATAACTACCTTCACGAAACATCACATAATTTTAAACAATTCTTGAGGATTCTCACGAATCTCAGATACAATTGTCTGCTATTCTAAAATTATAATAAAAAACCTCTCTTATTTTTAATAATCGGTAGGTTTACAAATTGTATTCAGTTATTACCGAATATCTTGAGGATTTCAAAGACATTCTAAAATATGCTCTATAATTTTAAGAAACAAAAAGCTGCACAAAATATGTTGAATTTATTTCCGAAATTCCTAAAGAACTTCCAGAAATTCTCAGCTACATAGGATATAATCTTAAACTGAAAAAAAAAACTCTATCATTTTCATCACCCTGGAGCTTCACAAAGTATGTTTAAAAAAAATCAACATGTCTTAAAATAGTGCCAAAAATTCCCAGTTTTCTGGGATACAATCCAAAATTTTAATGAAATACCTATCATTTAAAAAAAAACTCAAACTTCACGAAATTTATTATTATTATTTATTAAAGAGTTATAACTTAGGTCATTCGCCTCTAGGACTTCACGAAATATATTAAATTTAAGGATTCCCAGAAAACTTCCAGCCAATCTAAAATCAATTTTATATTTAACCCTCTACTTCCATTGATTTTCGGCGAACTTGTCTTAAACGCAATTAGATAAACATGATGCAATAATATTTAGAATAAGATATCAACCTCATAAGGTTAACTCAATTACAAACTACTTGTTTCAATAGTGAAACTATTGATAAACAATCAAAAACCTATTGATTTGGAACTTTTTTTTCATTCGAAAAATTTTGCCAATTTGGATCATTCGGAAACTTTCCATGTCTGCAGCATTTAAGCAAAGTGCGTTTTAATCATGATAAAAAAAAATTGGATAGGGTGCGGGCATCGGTTTTGGCCAGTCTAAGAGAAATTATTTTTATAAAAATAACCAATAATCCTATGAAAACAACCAATGCTTTAAATGAAAGGTTTATACCTATCTAGACTTTATAAGAAAAATGCAGAAATCAAGCTAATACTTGATTTTTGTATTAAAAGTGGCACTGGCCAAAATAGAAGCATTGTCGTAGTTTTGGCCATCCTCTCTGGTTTTTTTTTTGGCTTATCACGTGTAGGTATTTCTTATGGAAGTGGCCAAATTAGAAGCACCCTGGCCAAAATAGACATATGGGAGCTGATTTTTTAAGGAAAATTATTTTTTTCTTCAAGTTTTTAATCAAAATGTATGGTTTTCACAGCTTTAATCATCATATTACATTAGAAATTCTAATAAAAAAATAAATCCACTAATAAAAAATAATTTTATGCCGATTTAGATCGTAACAGGCTGCACTATGGCCAAAACTCTGGGCTGACCGAAACTGAAGCTTCTACCCTAGCATAATTTAACACCCCCATATAAAGCTTTTAGAGTATACTTTTTTATTCGAAAAATCAAAATGAGTGGCACAATCTTTACGAACTGGGGCTTCTTTCTTGTCAAATCGCAGAATTTGGTCAATTCATGCAAGCGTCATGTAAACTGACGAAAGCCATCGAAAGCCAATGGGGGTGACGGATTCGATTTCCGGTCGACCCAGGAACTTTTCGTAAAGCACATTTTCTTGGGTACAGGGTATCTTCGTGCCTGTCACACGATATACACATGCAAAATGGTTATTGGTAAAGAAAACTCTCCTACATTAACTGTGGAAGTGCTCATAGAACAGACTGAGAAACAGGCTTTGTCCCATTTGAGACGTAATACCAATAAAAAGATATTTACAACTGTCAATATTTTTTAAAATATGTGCATAGACCGCATTCGTCGGTGTTACTGACCTTCGTGGATTATTTCCATCGCCTTTTGCATGCAGAGGTCGATTCTCAAAATTTTCATTTCCGAAGGGTCCGAAGATTCCTTACGGTCGTCACACAGCTGGATCGTTGACTTCCTTCGTAGGTGATTATCGTCCTCCCTGCTGATTTCCTTCTCCGGAAACTTCTTTCCTATCGGTTGATGGTCAGTTTTTCCTATCGGTTGGCGGCCGCTGCTGTTATCAATTACGACAAACCTTAAAAAAAGATCCGCATCAAAACCAGACTGTTTCACTCATCTAATCGAATACATGCTTACCTAGTCCAGCTACGATCATTGATAAAATGCGTTTGGAAAGACTTCGTCCTATCTGCGTCAAGCGATGGCAATAGCATTTTTGTTTCCGGTAGGTACCACCATCGGCGGTCGGCAACAAGTTCGAATGAACTGGATTCCATGGATGCGGCAATCATGTGTACTGTGCGACTGCACCGTTGCGTACACATTTTGGCATCGGCAAACAGGCTGCGGAACCTTCCCATCTTGTTAAAACAACGGAAAAACTCACCCACAATATTTTTTTTCTACAGAAAAGTTTACTTTTTATATTAATTAAATAATATTGCAAATAAAAAACAACTTTTTATTTATACGATTGAACCGCGACGCACAGCTGAACTTTTTTTTTCTTTTTTCACGGCAGTTACCTTGTCGGCTGGTGGGAAGTGATAACAGGCGAAAATTAAACGTCAGAAATTCTAGTCGGGACTCTAGCCTGGTTGGCACCAAGGGAAAGTGAAGAAAAAAAATGTCGAGGTGTCCAAACTAAGTAGACTTGAACTCGACAGGTAGAAACCCTTCAATGCGGGTATTTATTCATAAAAATACATACAACAAATATACATAGACAGATACAGAGAAAACAGTATGTCGTTAGGAGATTCCACAAAAAAAAAAATGAAATTTAATAAAAAGAAGAGATAATTTGTAAGATGTCATCCCGAACAGTTACAAAGTGGAACAAAAATCCAAGTCGACACTCATGGTGACGAACTATACTGCCCCCACTCGCATAACTGTCCCATTTGACTTTTCATCACTTTTGAGTTAACGTTATGAATAGTCATCATTTTCGATGTACTTCCAAAAACAATAATAAAAATTATAAATTTTTATGTCAATATGTGAAAAAAATACCAAGTCATGAGCGTCCCATATCAAAAGTACCCGCATAACAGTCCCATCATGGATTTTTGTGTCACGTAACACAAAACTGAACAACTTTGTAGTGATTGTAATATTTTTTACAGTTATATATTCATGAGCAAAGCAAGCTGTGAAAGTTTCGAGATGATCTAAATATTCTTCAAATTTTGGCGATTTTTCAAAGTTTTATATGGAAACAAGTTTTTAAACTTCAAATGCTGTTTTCTCAATTCCTACTTTTTGCAAATGGGACTGTTATGCGAGTAAGGGCAGTATACAAAGTCAATGAAAAAATATTTGAAAAACATATGAATACAAACTATCACATATGGTATAAAATAAAATGAATAAAATAATTGATATAGAATCCATAGAAAGAGAATAACAAGGAACAAACTCACCGAATAATCGCCTGCCATCAATCGAACTAAAACTGCGAAAGGAAAAAAAATAAATCGGAGCACTGAAGGCAACGCGCGCGCGAATCCGGCCTCCAGCTGTCGAGCCGTCACTCATTTTATTTGCTGCTAGTAAGTTCTCATTAATACAATTTCTCCATTCTGATATTGGATTCCTGTGCCGAGGATACACGTCTTCTGCATGGCCAGAGTGGGACAAGAGGGCAGCCAGATTTTTATTTTTTTTAAATTTAAGCCAACTCAAAGATCTTCTATATAAATAAAAATGGTATGGTGTTTGTATGTCACGAATAGGCTCGGGAACGGGTCAACAGATCGACATGATTCTTTCACTGTTGCATTCCGGGCTCCGACGTGTTCGTACGAAAAAATAATAAGGAAAGGTGACCGGGAAGGCAAGAAAAACGGGAAAATCAGAAATTCCATTTTGAGGGGCATTTCTTCATGGAATCGGATGTCAAAAAAAAGTAGGCAGGCAGTTCGACGTTTGCCGGGACTGCTAGTCTATCTATATATATAAAAATAAGTTTGAAGTTCCTTTGAGGCAACAAAACTCACGAACGGATGAACCGATCAGCATGACTCTTGCATGGTTCGATTCGTATTCGAGGTGGCTGTGTTTATATGTATAAAAAGCTATGAAAATCAACTAGAAAAGTAAGAAAATTGATAAAGTGCTGATTTTTCATGAGTCTGGAACACATACAGCGTGATCAAAATTAAATCAATCTAGAATGCGTAGCTGCGATGACCTCAACAGTTGTCAAACCACCACAGCTTGGCAAAACAAAGTTTGCCGGGACAGCTAGTTATTAATAATTCAGAGTTCCAGAAAAACATATTTAAAATAAAGTTTGTTTTATCAAAAATGTTATCCACAATTATGAAACCATTTTTACTCGAGAACCAAAAACAATTTCGCCAATTATTTCTCCAAGAGAACCACTTCAATATTATCATATTATTTTACCAAATAACGAGCCTGGTTGAATGGCTAAATTCTGTGATGTTTATTCATGGAATACAAAAACAGCATGCCAAATTTTCCAGATATGCTGGAACCTGTTCCGGTAGGGAAAAGAAATACTTTGTGCTGCTATAGAGTGCAGTTATGTGCTACTGCTACACGAATTTTAATTTTCACTTGTATTCAGTTCAAACAAACGTCATGCTAACAGCAAAATACCTGGTAATTTCTTTACGAATTCTTTCAAGAACAACAACAAAATTCCTTCAGGCATTTATTCAGGAATTTCTCTAGGGATTCTTTCAGAAATTCCTCAAGCGACCAAGAAATGCTTCAAGAATTCCTCCCACGATTCCTTCAGTATTTTTTACGGATACTTCTGCAAGGATTCATCGAAAGATTCCTCCAGGAATTTTTGCATAGCTTCCCTCAGTGATTCCATCGTGGATTGCTCCAGAGAACCTTTTCAAGAATTCCTCTATGGGTTTCACCAGACATTCTCCGAAAATTTCTCCTGGTATATCTAGAGCTTCCAGCGTTTATTTCGAGGATTCCTCCAGGAATTTCTCCAGAGATTCACAAAGTAATGCCAACAGAAATTCTTTTAGGTACTTCTGCAAGTGTTCTTTCAGAGATTTCTTCAGGAATTTCTCCATATATTCCTTCAAGAATTCCACAAGAGCTTACTCCAATCATTCAATCTGGAATGATTCGAAGTATTTCAGCAGGAATATCTCCCAGAAATTAACCCAGGAGTTCCTTAAAACATTGTACAAAACATTCTTTTAAGAGTTCATCCAAAGATTCCGTCAATAATTCGTCTAAAAATTATTGCAGACTAGGATTTCTTACATTATATTTTTTTCCTACAGAAATTCTTCCAGGAATTTGTTAAGGAAAGTTTTCCTGAGGTTCCTCAAGGAATTCCTCATGGGATTGCTTCCGGGATTCCTCTAGGTTTTCCTTCAAGAATTCCTCAGGGAACAACTCCAAGGGTTATTAAAAAAAATCCTCTAAAAAATCCGCCAGGAACACTTTTTAGGATTCCTTCAGGAGTTTTCTTCTCTTGGAATTCTTTCAGGAACTCCAGGGACTGTTTAGGGATTCCCTTAGGAATGCCTCTAGGAATTGCTTCCGGGATTCCTCCTGGGGAATTCCTACAATTTTTTAACAATTTTTCCTGGGATTTCTCCAGGAATTAATCCAGGAATTTCTCTGGGAATTACTGCAGGGATTCCCCTAAAAATTCATTCAGGGATTCCTTCAGAAATGCCTTTAGGGATTCCTCCAGAAATTTTTCTAGGAATTCCTCCAGGAGTATGTCTAGAGATTCCTCCGGTAATCCCTACAGGCATTCTTCTAGGATATACTCCAGAGATTCCTCCAAGAACATCTGCAGGGCTTAACTCGGGAATTCCTTCTGTGATTCTTTCTGGAACAACTTATTTTAAAAATTCCTCCAAAGATTCTCCCAGGAACTCTTCTTAGGATTTCACCAGGAATTCCTCCTTGTGCTTTTGAAGGAATTCCGCCAAGAATTAATTCAGTACTTCCTCCAGGAACTGTTTAGGGATTCCCTTAGTGAATCCTCTTGAAATTGCTTCCGGGATTCCTTCTGAAGTTTCTTCATGAACTCTTCCAAGGACTCCTCCAGAATTTGTCCAAGAATTCCATCTGGTCTTCCTCCCTGGCCAAGATCACAGGGTTTGACGGTATTAAAGTGAAGGATGTTAATTGTAATTCTGGTAATGAAAATATCACCTTTAACACTTTAATGCGCCTCCAACGGTTCATTGCGATCCGGCTGCGACAGTATGGCTGATTTATCAGAAATGATCGATAAACAGGAGGGACCTGCTGGGGCCTAGTAGTTTCTATACCCAGAAAACAGTTCTGGTTGATTGAGTCTGGGAGGGTTTCGAGAGTCGTTGCGAATCATAATGAAAATATTTGTGTTTTGTGACGAGTCTCGGAATCTTTTTGGAGTCAGCAGACTTTTAGCTGTTGCCTGGGCTTCCCACTATTTGGTTAATTTTAACAAATACACTAGAAAATTCAATTCAAATATTTTTTTTTTTTATTATAGAGGTTGAACCTAGGTAGAATGAACCTAGGTTCATTCGCCTCTTAAAATTCAAATATGAAATAATTTGTAGTATCTCGTGTATTCAATTTGCTAATACATAGGTCTCAACATTTGATATGCTTTCGTGATTTAATTTTTTCTTCAATTATTTTTATATCTGATAGTTTTGTGAGTAAACCCCAATGTGTTCCAAATGCCTAATGCTTAATATTTTTTTTTGCAATATCAATTCAAAATAACTAAAAAACTAATAGTGGGAAGTGCAGCATTTAACAGTGCTTGCTTATAGATTCGAAGCTAACGTGTGATCAAGACGAAATTGACAACAACTGACTACTTCGACTTTGACTAGCGAAGACTATTTACGACGAATTTGATATTTTTACATTTTTCGACTGAGTGTATGGTAGGATGGTTTTCTTTAATTTGGACCGATGCTGATAGTGCTAAGGATGTGGACTAAATACAACTTTCAAAGATAAAAAAAAAACAGTACTAAAATGAGGATCAACAAGAATGGACATAACGAACACATCGACTAACAGATCATAGGCTCACCAAAGATTACTGAATTATATGGAACAACATAAATTTGAACAATAACATTCATCAAAACTTGACATGACAAAAAGCATACAAAATCGACCATATGGCAATAAACCGAAACTTTCACACCTTCTACCGTAACCTTCTGAGTCAGTACACAACAGTGTCTTACTGGACGACATGTTCCGTGCACGGCTGGTGAACTGCTTCTGAAGGATTACGTTCCCTGTTCTATCCAAAGGCCTAGTGAACTGTCGTTGTCCGTGCAAATGCGAGAGGATTGTGCGAACAGTGATGGGAGAGGTTTCTATGTCCGTCGGCGTGCCGCTAGGAACCTTTCAAAAAAAAAAAAAAGAATTCCATCTGGTCTTCCTCTACAAATTCCTTAAGAGATTCATCCACGAATTTATTCAGGAATTCCTCTAGGATTTTTCCAGGGATTCGCCTGGGAATTCCTGCAGGGATTCTTCTGAAAATTCCTTCAGAAATTCCGCAAAACATTCCTCTAGAAATTTTTCCAGGAGCTCCTCTGGAGATTCCTTCAGAAATTCCTACAGGCATTCCTCTAGAATATCCTCCATGGATCCTTCTAAGAATTCTTACAAGATTTTTTTTCAGAGATTCCTTCAAGAATTCCTCAACGCATTCCTGCAGGATTTTTTCCAGGCATTCCTCCAGAGATTCCTCCAGTAATTGGTTCCTTAAATTCCTTAAATTTGAGCAACAATTAAGCAAACGAAGAAAAATTAATTCAGTGACGTCTCGTAACCTTACTTTTTACCTGTTCTACGATCCTGAAATCAGTAAATCCGATGAATTTATGATCAAAAGCAAAACGAAAATATATACACTATTTTTTTCTCAATTAGCGAAAATTTTGGGCTGCAACAAAACATTAATTCGTAAATTATCAGTTTTCTAGAATTCAACTAATATTTTGTTCCATCTCTTATTTTCTTTTCAGATCAAGAATGCGAAGCTTCCATTGGAATGGTTCATTCCATAGCGTACGGTTACCAAAGTGTAACTTCATCAGCCACCAATTGTGAACATCAATCATTCTAATCCGAGAGTTGTTCTACGGAAAAAGCGCCCATCTTTGTCTTGGACGGAGTCGGTTGTGCACCTTTCTCATCTCATCTCACCAGTGCTGAAGCAAGTCGTGCACACCGTAACTGGGGAGACATTCGAGAGAGAAAAAAAAAAACGCGGAGTTTTATACGCCGCCAAGTTAATCCAACGTCAAAACTGCCTATCTCCGCATACACAGGCTAGTTGTGCGAGCACGCGAGTCGACAACGGATGCTGTTGTAGTTATTATTTTAAAAAGAAATATTTATTTATTTATTTAATCCTATTTATTCGCCCCTATCTTCCCCGCATCTTCCTGTTATTATAACTAAGAAGTTGAACCGTTTCGGTAGTCTAAGCAGGTGACTGATAAAGTTGTTGAAACTCGAGAATAAGCTTAATGTCTGCGAAGAAAATGCACCCGCCAGCTATGGTACAAACGCCAATCGGACCGATTGCAAGCAAAACCAATACACTGGTGGTCGTCAGCAACAGTGTCGGCAAAGGGGCAAAGGATCGTCAGAATGCAGAAAACATAGTTCCAGCGAGCGTCCAAAATGGGCCAGCTAGTGATCAAGTTAACAGCACCAAAAAACTCAGCAATAAGGCTCCTCCGGTAGTAGCGACTATCGCAACGACTACCCCAACGGTAGTGTCCTCCAATGTGGTCAAGACAGTTCAACCGAACATGAATGGAGGAGCATCGGTAATTTCAACACTGAACAGCACCAATCGAAGGAAAAGCCACCGACTGACTTCGCCCAATCGAAGGCGGCGAGAGCAGCAGAACGTTTTCAACAGTCTGCGGGCATGGGATGTGAAGATTGTATCGAGTGTCCAACCCACGGTGGCAGCAAGCCAGGATGAAGTTGGTGTAAAACATGAGATCCAGTCTGCTGCTCAAGGGGTTGGAAGCAGCAGCATCAGCAATGAGGCCAGCAAAGCTAAGTGCGAAAGAAGCAGCAGCGCCAGCAGCACTACAACCTCTGGCAGCATGTCGAGTAGCGTTAGCAGCAATACTAGCAGTAGTAGTTGTATTACTAGTAGTAGTAGTGTAAGTAATAGTATTAATGACAACAATGGCTTATCATCGAAGGTCAAGAAACGTGGCGTAACAGTGGTAGCGCCAACAACCGTTCCGTGCAAGGAGCCGGCCGTCGCGGATGTTGTAACCATTCCCCAGAATGTGAAGAAAAAGGAAGATTCTGGTAATCGAACCGATGTCACCAACGACGGGGCAAAGCACATCCAAAGCGTACCCATACTGCAGCCGGTATTGACGATAAGCACCGCTAATGGCCATTGCAAAGTGCAAGGCAAAAAGGAAGAATCCGGTAATCGGCCCAGTGCCAGCAACGATGGGAAGCAGAATATTCAGAACGCGCCCATAGTGCAACCGGTACTGTCGATAAGCGCCCCCAATGGCCATAGCAGAGTTCACGGCAAAGTTGACAAAAAGGTACGTACCCGAATGCGTTGGGAGATATGTTTGTTTTGGGTGTGGTCCAAGGGGGTTTTCAAGATTGACTTATGCGTTTCACAATATTGGCTTCTTTGTAATCTAGAAATAATTTGTAATTTATGCGTCTGAGCCTCGCTCCATTTAGGGAAGTGGAACCATCTCGGCAGGGGTCCTATTTTGGGCACTTTTCTGCTTTAGCTCAGTCAATTCTGAACCAATAGGACAGATCGGTGAAGTACTAGATTTGTAGTAACGAGCTGAATTTTAGTATGGTGAGAAGGTCAATTCTCCGTTTCTGCAATGAAATGGTGCAAAAATCGTGGGTATTATGATTCCTTGCCTAATATGATGCTGTTTGAGCAAAACTTTGGGCAACAGTGTTGTTGTTTTTTTCCATTTTTTTCAACATAAACAACATAGTTATCCAAAGTTTTGCTCATACAGCATCAAATTAGGCAAAGAATCATAATACCCACGCTTTTTGTACCATTGCATTGCAGAAACGGAGAATTGACCTTCTCACCATACTAAAATTCAGCTCATTACTACAAATCTAGTACTACACCGAACGTGCCCCATTGACACAATTTCTGGAACGTGATGAGATACGTATAGTATCTAGTCATGTACAAAATTTCAAGTCAATTGGTTTGGAATTGACTGAGTTATAGTGAAGAGTGCCCAAAATACCGGCCGCTGCCCAGGTGGTTCGCTACCCTATTAGTTTCCTATCACTATTATCCGCAGTACTTTAAGTCTATGCTTTAACCCTTATGTGGCCGACAGGGTAGCCGGGTACGCAGCGCCCATTTAAAAATCACGGTGTAGAAAAAAGCAAAAAATTTGTCGGACACAACGGTTAAGCTCAAAAACTCGGAAAGCTTTCCGATGTGTCTTTCTAATCGTCTACACCTCATGAGTGTGGGACACTGATAGAATCAGATACAAAGCGAATTTCGTTTGCTTGTTCTATGCTGGTTAGTGACTCTGTTCACTCCATGGGAAACGTCATTGCCACATGTCACAAGTGTTCGTTGATCTTTTGTCTAGCAGGAGGTTTACAAGCTGAGAAGCTGGCCTTGATCTAGTTGAGACGTTACACCAAAAAGAAGAACCAATGTGATAATGGCAAAAAAGCTTTATGCTATGTAAATTTGGCGCGTTAGATTCTGCTACATTTTTATTCGATCAAAGCAACCTTTTCTTGTCATGTGGCAGCCGCTGCTAGGATAGTTCGTGTGAAAGGTTTTGTGAAATATAAAATGTCAGGCAATTGTTTGCAGCAGGGAAGAACAAGAAAAGACCTCTTCTGGGTCTTATTGTAGTATTTTTTACTGTTTGTGTTTTTTCATCGTTTCAACATTATCATCATCATCATTGCCCTGAACAATGGATCACAAACCCGAGAAACGCTTTCGGCGCTCACGAAGAAATCTAATCGTACATCCATGTGTTCCCTCTCCTCTTCTATTCAAGCTGCTGAACGGAAGTGGAGGCTTCGGTGCAAATCATCGTCATCCGGCAGCGGCCATTTTGCCATCACATTCATCATCCTCTGGATCTGTCATTCCATCATCGTCTTCGTCGTCCACGGTTGTTGCTTCGTTACCGTCTTCAGCATCATCTGTTACACGTTCATCGCTGACACCTCCTGTAATGTCTACGTCATCCCCGGCAGTGCTAACGAGTTCACCAACGAATCATCCGAGGCATAACTCTGGCGTCAACACACGATCGTCCAATGCTGGCAAAGTGTTACTTTCCAATGTAAACACTCTGGATCCGATGACACTACTGCAGAGCAAACTTAGAGGCACGATGATTGGGCCACAGCAACAGCCTCCTCATCACATTTCACATCATCATTCCAATCATTCAAACTTGCCGGGACAAAGTCACCAACAGCAACAGCAGCAACAACATAATGGCCAACAAATGCCACCTACCACTCCTCCGCATTATAGTTTGGACTTTTTACACTCCGTTGGCATGCGAATGTTCACCACTTCCGGAACTAGTCAGACTGCAAATGCTGCTTCCTCGGCAGCCGCTTCCGCGCTTTTACGTGCCAATCCACATTTTAACTACAACAATTTCAACCAACAGCTGCACCAACAACAGCAACAGATGATTCATCAGCACCAGCAACATCAACAACAGCAACAACCATTTCACCAAATGCCGAGGCACTATTCTAACATGTACAACTGCGATGACATGCTGCTCCAGACTAGTGGTGGGACAGGCGAGCCACTATATCCGAGCTATCCCGTTTCGGACCACATGATGAGTGGCGGTGCAGGGGCCGGAACAGTTGGTATCAATGCAAACGACAGCGGAATGGCTTACTGCTATTCGCAGAACCATCAGCACCACCATCAACAGCAGCACAACCATTCAACGCATCAGCAGCAGCAGCATCATCATCACCATCAGCAGCAATCGTACGGCAGCTACCACCAGAATAACAATTACCAACAGCACAATCGCAACTACGGACGTACCGGACCAGGCGGGTAAGTCGAGTTGCCTTTGTTTTAGCGTAAAACAGACTTTATGTAGATCAAGCTTACTAGTTATAGGTTTAGACACTATAAGAAAAGACACTTTTTTTGTAATTGGTATTCCAAATTTAGGCTTTTAATGTCATTCTAATTGTGCCGAATCCTCTTGAGAGCTGTCAAATGGCATTTCTCGATAGCATCATCATATTTCGCGTCTTTACTTATAGGGTAAGAAATCAAACTTTGTACTAGTCAAATTGTAATTTTAATTTGAACCATTTCGAAATTCATTAAAACATCGTACTTTTTTGGCATATATTGTCCCAAAAAGATGTTAAACAGCTTTCCCCCTGGGCTTGAATTATATCTTCCAGGAAGCTTTGATTTCAGGCATGTAGTCGATGTGCTTTGCAGTAATGATTGGAATAGCTGAATGTATAATCAATGGCAAACAATTCTGTAAAAATCAGATCTTCAGTCATCTGATATTGTTATACTGATCATGATACTGCATGGTAGGGTCTGGGACCATTTGGGCAGGAGCACCTATTTTGGGCACTTGCTGCTATAACTCAGTTAATTCTGAACCGATTGATTTGATTTTTGAGACACGATCAGATACGCACAGTATCTAGCCATGTACGAAAATCCAAGTCAATCGGTTTGAAACTGACTGAGTAATAGCAGCAAGTGCCCTGCCCAAATGGTCCCAGACCCAATATCGAACATTCCAGTAACAAATTTTGAAAACGACGTATAATCAATGGTGTAGCATTGATTATACGTCGTTTTCAAAATTTGTTACTGATTTGTCGAAGTCATTTATGTGCCGGGAAAATATAATTCCAAGTTGGTGAGAATATTACAAACTGAGGGAGGGTAATAGGCTCAGTCAGACCCCTGAATGGGCAATGTGGGTTAGTGTATGGGAATGCTATTGAAGGTTTGTAATATTCTCCGAGGCTTTCGAAATCCAACAAGGCGCGTCCCCGGGTTGCGGATAGGGGGAAAAGGGAGATTTTTCGCATTTGTACTGTAATCAGCCAATGTGGTATTATCTCCTATGGTGTTGTAGTGCGAATGAATGATCTCATTCTATGGGAATTCGAACCTTGTAATGTATTATTCATTAACTCCAATTTTCTAAGCTTGACAAGGTTTTGAAGACAAACATGTGATGAGAGAATTGCCTAATAGGAAAGTCACATCAGCAAAGCTTTTATATATGCAAATGCTATCCATGGGGTCATGTCTAGCATTTAATATGTATGGCAATGACTGTTTCTTACCTAGCAGGAGTACTACAAGACCACGCGGACAATTCGATTAAAGGCTTAATTGGGGATAAAATATTTTCCAGAATTGAAGGGACATTTTTTTCCGGGGTGACTGGCGAATCGGAGAGGGTAAAAGTTTCCGTTTGTTATAATTGACAAAATAAACAACCGGGCACTTTTTCTTTCTATGACTTGCTTGGTATTTTGTGGATTATTGTTTTTTGGTTTTGGAAGGTATGCGATTCACTATTGAGCCTTAAAATTATTTTGCATCTGAATAGCATTGATAATGTCAAGTCTGTATCAACACCCTAATCCCACACCAAAATACCCTTTTCCTATCCCATGGCGTTTATGTGGTCAGCAAAGACTATTCAGCCATTACCCCTCCTTATCATCGGCTTTGGACTAACTTGCGCTCTCATTGCCCCACCAAATGCTGCAAAATGAAAATGAAAATGAAAAAGATGTTAAACAGCTTTCCGTAATATAACCTTGAAATAAGCATTGAAAAAAGCGTTTTTGTCATGGAAAACAGGCAATTGAAAAATCACTGTGATTTCACCCATTTCCCCCCAGAGAAAGCAAATTTTCGGTGCACTTGTACAGCTCATGCATTGTAGGGTATATGTACCATTCCTTGGCCTAGCTTGCAAGCCGCCTTGACAATTTTGACCATAACTCGTGAATTAATAGCACTAGAAATAATATGTCGACCCTATTACACACTTTAGGCAATGCATGTTTCACCAAATGAAAGTAAACTAACGTAAATATTCAAGAATTTACTTAATTAAGTTCAAAAGATTCGATGCGATGGTATGCAACGTTGGTCTATGGTACAAAAATTGGCCTATTAGTAGATACAACGTTGGCCTATTGCTTTCCATGCACTAGAACCACTAATTATCTCATTTTGTCAATATTTCTGCTGAAGTATTAGCTCTGTTTGTTCACCAATCTTACTTTTAAATTATATTTTCGGAGCCAAATTTTCAAAAAACTATAAATAAATCACTTTAACTAAAGTTCTTTCCTAATTTAGTAACGAAAACAACGCAACCCTATTATTGTGTTATATTTTTAAAGTCACCGCACACAAAATCTTTCTTCCTGTTCGTTCTATCTGGTTCTTACGCAAGAAATGTTGTAGACGTCTTTTTATCGCTGTTTTTGACGTCACTTTACTGATGGGCCAAGATTTGGGAACATAGTGAAAAAAATGTCCTCAATATTCGGCCCACATTCAATTTGTAAAATAGTTATTATTCGTTGAAAACGAATACACAAGTTCAAAATAGCGTCTTTGACCGTCGCATCAAATGTTCAGTTATTGAAAAGTCAATTCGAAATGTTCCAGAATCATGTTATTTATGACCATGTGTATAGACTACCCACTAAGCCGAAGAATCGTGGCGTCTACAGAAGCTAAACAAAGTGACATTTTCATTCAATTTTAATGTTCCAAAGTGCTAAAATTGAAACGAAATGTTACAGTTGTTTGCCGCATAGCTTTTCCGATATCCAGTTATGCGTGTATGTTTGAGTTTTTGGTTTACGTTGAGATAGGCCGAACGAGGGGACTATGCCAACGAAGCATCCCGATACCCTATCACACGCATTATGTGAATACGTCAAATGAAAGCTTATTTATCGTACAATTATGGACCAACCGAATAATATTCCGCATTATTTGCCATAAAATTATCAAATTTAAGTAATTTTTACTTGGAGGATGTTATCTTAAGTTGAACCATTTGTAATCTAAATTTGAACTATAGTAAACGGGGGTGAGCTTCCAGTGTTGGCCGGCAGACTGCGCTAGGGTTGTTTTGTTTACGCTTGGGGGATGAAAAATTACAAATTTTATTTCCAAGTTCCTGAAGAGTTTAGAACATTCTTAGTTGAAATTCCACTGCCTAATGAAAAATAGTAATAAGAATAAGCAGATTCATGTGTTTTTCTATTGTTCAGCACGAAATTAGCTGTTGTGGGAGATGCTCGAGCTGCTGCCGCCAGTAGTTCAAATTAAGATTAAAATTGGTTCAAATTATGATTACGATGGTTCAAATTAAGATTAAAATCACTGTTGACGAATAATCGAATTTTTCAATGAAATTCGGTGCAAATACAAACTTTTTACCACTTGCTCACACCTGTGGCTTTCATGTACATAAGATTTTGCCGTAGTAAATTATTTCCATGTGGGAGAAAAAATCACTCAAAATTAGCGCTACTTCGGAAAGCCGCAATTTGGTTCAACTTTTGATTACCTACCCTGGTGTCTGTAGTTTGTACAACGTCGTTCCATTTTAATTTACAAGTTGTCGTTGTTTGATTGCTAAACTGACTATGCCACTTTTTCATACAGTGGAAACCTGCAAAACGGTGGCGGAAAGAAAACCTGGAACAACAATTGGCACAATGGTAAAAAACCAATCCAAGGGAAATACGGCAATAAGGGAACCAGTTACAATCATGGCTACCGTAAAAATTACCACTATTATCACAATAGTCACTACGGTGGTGGCGGTGGTCACTATTACGATCAGAATCAAAACCAGCAGTCGGAAAGCTTGCGCAATCTTATCTACATCAAAGGTTACAGCAATGGCCAAGGTCCACCTGAAAGTCACGGAAGTATGAGTCGATCACCCACCCCTAGCCCACAATCGTCCAGCCCACCCATCGAAGCAACTGAGGCTAGTCAAGCGATTGTTCCCGGTAAACCTGTGCCCCACGAAGAACCATCGGATAGTGGAATCGAAGAAACGAGTAGCAACCACAAAAAATCTAGCACCGTTCCGAGTTCTTCTTCTTCGTCGTCATCGATGGTGTCTATTCCGTCGACGGATTCCTCGGCTATCTCGGCATCAGTTGCACAGAACCTAAGTATGGAACTGAACTGCGGAAATGGACAAGGCTACGAATCTGACTCATCACATTCCTCCAGCTACAATAGTCATTCTTACCGACACCGAAAGTACGCCAACAGTGGCCAGGTTTACCGTTCTTCCTCATCTACTTCCTCAGGAGTATCATCGACCGCTACCTTTCCGCCACTCAATCCAGATTACCATCCGTCGATACCAGCGATGGCTGCATCTGCCAGCAACACACCAACGGCGATGAATGCTCAGATAACGGATTTCTTTTTGCGAAGTCAGAGCTATCACGGGTCACACCAGAATCTGACAGCCGTCAGTGCCAGCACTAGTCCCCATCCGCCGGATTCTCCCGTGAACACTCCTCGTTCCATCGTCGGAACACAATCGATGCCGATGTTTAGTGAACTATTCACTGGAAAGCAACCACCGCAGCAGCAGCTACATCAACAACAGCACTCCCACCTGCAGAAGCAACAGCGAAGTCAGCCGAGCTCTCATTATGGAAGCGACAACTCACTTGAGATCACCCTGCCGGCCGGTAGTGAAGGCTCAGGATCAGCATCGGTCAGCCCCAATACTAGCGGCATCGCGAGCAACTGTGGGAGCAGTGGATTTACGAGCGCCCCAGCGTCTACGGTGCCGCCCAACGAGGCTCTCTCGATGCAGAGCGGACATCCGAAGAAACGGTAAATGCCCATTTTTATTTTTAAAAAATGCCGCAAAATTAAACACATCTGTTTTTCATTTCAGCTATTCTGGTCGCTCGTCACCAGTACCTTATATTGCTCCAGTTAATCAGAAACCAAACCCGCCACCGACCAGTACGCAGAGCGATGCAACAACTCCTTCTAGTCAGCAACTCAGCCCAACTTCGTCCGACCGGAAAGTACAACATCCATCGGCATGGGACAAACCACCAACCGTGTCTAGCGAACTTACCATGTCACCAACGGGCCCTCCAGCATTTCATATTGCGCCGTTGAGTCCCAATGGGATTAATGGCACTTTCATGTATCCATACGACGGAATGAATATGCACACGCCAGCTGATCGTTTTTTGACGCGAGCTCATTTGGTCGAACTTAAAACGCCTCCGGTTGAATTGGCCCCGAGCGGCAGCAAGTGGGCTTCACTGTCGCAGGCCATTTGGGACAAGTTCGTTGGGGCACAGCAGAAAGAAGGAAAGTATGTGCAGAAAATAAAACTGTGGAGGTACTTGTTTCTAAACATCAGATCGGCCTTCCCGCGGCTTAGTTTGTACATGGTTGGAAGTTCCATCTCCGGGTTCGCTTCCGATACTTCCGACGTGGACATGTGTTTGGTTTGCCGATCGAATACCGTGCCGTTTGACATGCGAGGGGAAGCACTGTTTCAGTTGGGTCAACTGAAGAACTACTTTTTAAACATTTGCACGATGTTCGAGGAGTTCAGTGTAATCCAAGCCAAAGTGCCGATTCTGAGATTCCGTGACACGGCCAACCAGATAGTGTTTGACTTGAACTTCAACAACTCTGTTGGCATTCGCAATACTCACCTGTTGTATCTGTATTCGCAAAGTAAGTTCTTGATTGTAATCCTAATATTAAAGTCGCAATTCACATATTTTTTTCTGTCGATATTTACAGTGGATTGGAGGCTACGACCATTGACACTGGTCGTTAAGCTGTGGGCTCAGCATCATAACATCAACGATGCAAAGAACATGACCATTTCGAGCTACTCACTGGTACTAATGGTGATCCATTTCCTACAGTACGGTGTTAATCCTCCAGTATTGCCCTGTTTGCATGCGATGTTTCCGGATAAGTTTGTGGTAAGTAATGAACTGCCCCCACTCGCATAACAGTCCCATATGAATAGGAAACCCAGCAAAGATGGGACTGTTATGCGAGTGGGGGCCGTGAACCACTACGGAAGAAAGAATAGAACAGTACAGAATGTGTTGCATTTTATATTTTAGCGAATGTCAGATATCAGCACGTTGGATCTCATGGAAAAGGTAGAACCGTACAAAAATGATAACAATTCTACGCTGGGTGAGCTCCTCGAGCAGTTTTTGGAGTATTATGCCAACTTTGAGTAAGTACAAACGATGGATTATATGTGGGAAAAATATATAGCCGTACGATGAGCGAAGAGATTTGGTCTTCTAAATACATTTAGTATATCAAGCATATTTAGCTGATTCTTTGCTTCTTGTGGGGTCATTCTATGAAAGCAGAGACTGAATCAAAGCTACCTTGAACCTTTTGAAACCCGGAGTTGCTATCGCCATTTCTGGTTACTGGATTGAAAAGGGTCAGTGTATCAAAAACTGAAAAAAAAAACACTATGGCGAAGTACTAACTGTAAGGTTTTAGTGCTAGTAGTGGACCCTTTTAGAACCCCCTGGCCAAGTTCGCAGGGGTTGACGGTATTAAAGTGAAGGAGTTTCATTTTGATTATTGTATTGTAGTGTTCTTTAGTGAAACATATCACCTTTTTAACACTTTAATGCGCCTCCAACGGTTCATCACGAACCGGCTGTTGCAGATGGAGTATGGCTGATCATATGCATCAGACATGCTCGATAAACATGGAGAAACCGTCGGGGCTCATTAGAGTCTATTCCCAAGCAATAGTTCCAAGTCGGTTGGATTTGAGAAGGTTTTGATGATCGTTACAAATCCTAATAAAAGTATTATAGGATTTGTGACAGGTTTTGGAACCTTGTACAGCCAGCTGACTTCAAAATGTTGTTTGGGCTCTATTTCCCACGTTTCTCGGTTGATTTTGATTAGTAATTTATGAATGTCATAGTCGCTTTTTCGAATTTTTACAATGTTACTTGGTTATATTTTCTTTGAATAAAGCAATTAAAATCGACCGAAGAATTAATGGGAAGGAGATTTGCAGCACTTAATTGTGCTGATAGATTCAAAGCTAACGTGCGAACACTTGAACGCATTGTTGACGTCAATGCGTTCGACGTGACATTTTGGACAAAAACTGACTGCTTTTTAACTGAACAGCGTTACTTGTGTATGACTAGGTAGACATTTCTAGACTACGCGTGAGAAAATGACATGGTTTACCTAGGTAGGACCGATTGGACAATTAAACGAATTTGGAATATTTTTCATAGTTTTTGTAGGGGGATTAAAAGTTACCTAATAGTTGACAAGCAATCTTTATTATTTTGAAATTTTATTGAAATCAACTGACCAGCTTGGTGTATTTTTGTTTATCTCTTAGATGGTATAATGACAACAACAGAAACATATCAGGAGTTCAGTTACATATTTCTGTGGGTCTTGGACCGATGACAATTTAAGGACACAAGAGATGAATACAGTAGAAGTAGAAAATGATTAGCGAAATCAAGAAAACAATTTGACACAGGACCGACTATATTTTAACATATGGCACGGGGTTCAAATGATTAAAAAGCAGAAAACATATTGACCATACCACAAAACCAAACAAGAAGACGAATACGAACCGTGTGACCATAACACTACATAGGCAAATCCTGACTGGCTGACCAATTGAAAACTTTCCAATCTTCTACCGTAGCTTTCTGAGTCAGTTGCAACAGTGTCTTAATGGATATCATTTTCCGCGTACGGCTGGCAAACTGCTTCTGAAAGATTACGTACTCTTTCCTATCTTACCATCGACCAGCACAACCATGCTTTTTCCAGTAAGATACAAATCGATTTCGATGATATCTCGATGCTACCGAAAACACAACATAGTAGCCCGATTTGCAAGATACCAAGACCGAACTGTGGGCCACACTAACACGCCGATCGGTGCTGCGACCTGCGGTAGGTCTATGATACTACGGAACCAACACATCTACTTCCAGCTATTTCTTTCACAATTGCTCGCTTGGCAAAAATGCATCATGACAACAACGGAACCTCTTACGTCTCAGACACCAACCCCTTGTCATCCTCTTCATCAGCTAGGGTAGAAGCTTCAGTTTTGGCCAGTCCGGAGTTTTGGCCATAGTGCGATATTGAGCCTGTTGCGATCTAAATCGGCGTAAATTTATTTTTTACTAGTAGATCCTAATACAATATGATGATTACAGCTGTGAAAACAACACATTTTGATTAAAAACTGGAAGAAAAAAATATATTTCCTTAAAAAATCTGCTCCCATATATCTATTTTGGCCAGGGTGCTTCTAATTTGGCCACTCCCATAAGAAATACACGTGATTGGCCAAAATAGAAACCAAACATAAGAATATGGTCAAAACTGCGGCAGAGCTTCTATTTTGGCCAGTGTCACTTTTAATACAAAAATCAAGTATTGGCATGATTTCTGCATTTTTCCTTCAAAATATAGATTGAAACCTTTCTTTTGACGCTTTGGTTGTTTTCATAGGATTATTGGTTATTTTTATAAAAATGATTTCCCTTAGACTGGCCAAAACCGGTGCCCGCACCCTATAATATTGCTACCATCAACATAAGCACGATCACAAATACCTAACAACAATGACACCGCCTTCAGATCATCCGTCCAAACAATGCAGCTGAACATCATTTTCTTGTACGAAGTTGAATTCGTGCAACTTACTATCCCTGACTTCAACTCGCCGACGTTGAACGTTCTAGGAGAGGCACGATAATAGCACCAAACGATCACAACGAAGGCAAAGCAAAGACGGTCTAATTACAGCTCGGATCATCGATACAATTCTTTGTTGTACCTACCCTCCGTCCGGAACTGCGTACCGCGTGAAGCGGGAATGGTTCTTCAACGATCCATGACAATGTACTAAACCTGCTAACTACCCCTATTCGCATAACAGTCCCATGTTTGCTGGGTTTCCTATTCACATGGGACTGTTGTGCGAATCGGGGCAGTATACTAGCAGCGGACCTTTATTACGTTCTGCGGCCATGTGACGCAACCTCTCTACAAGCAACTACAGCTATTGCAGCTGCACAATGTGTTGCTAAAATTATGTTCTAGGGGAGGAGCAGAACATTTGGCATAAGGTCGTTTGGCATAAGGTCACTTGGCATAAAGCCACTTGGCATAAGGGTCATTAGGTATAATGGACATTTGACATAATCGAAATGCACCCTTCTTTATTATGCCAAGTGTCCATTATGCCAAATGACCGTTATGCCAAATGGCTTTATGCCAAAGGACCTTATGCCAAACGACCTTATGCCAAATGAATTTATGCCAAATGACACAGACCCCTTGGCATAAAGACATTTAGCATAACGGTCATTTGGCATAATGGACACTTGGCATAACAAAGAAGGGTGAATTTATGTTATGCCAAATGCCCTTTATGCCAAATGACCGTTATGCCAAATGTCTTTATGCCAAATGACCTTATGCCAAACGACCTTATGCCAAATGACTTTATGCCAAATGTCCCGCACCCAGATTTTGGGATAATGTAAGGAAAGTTTCAATTAAAAAAAAAAGACGCGGACACCGTCTTCAGCCAGAGGCTGCACAGACTGAATGAAACTTAACACTAGACAAGGGACACACGGAGCATGCACCAGTGGATACGGAGAAGAAACTATCCTCATGAAAAGTTTCATTTCCCGGAGCAGGAATCGAACCCCCACCCCATAGCATGGTGCGATTAGAAGCTTGGTGACCCTAACCGCACGGCTACGAGGCTCCACCAATTACCGTGGGGTGCCCTAATTTCGTGCGGGCCCAAACTTCGTTAACTTCTGACATCTGAGAGCATTATTATCTAATTAACAGCGGAATCATCCAAAATTTGCTATAACCTCAAAACTGCATTTGATCTCAATACAATTCACAAAAAAAGATTTGAAAAATTTGATTAATGTCAAAGATTGAAAAATAAATTGCAAATGTATGCAAATAGCAAATGCCATATTCAGAGATACGAGAAAATCAACACTCACGGAAGTGAACAAATATTTCGATCTCTATCAAAGGTAAATATTCCAATTTATGTTTGATTATTTCAATTCAATATGTTTTATTATAATACGCAATAAAATTACTTAAAAATGTTATTTGCTTATTTTGTTTCAACATTTTTGTTATTGGCGAAATTTGGGAACCCACAATTTGTATGGGTCCCTAATTTCGTGCACTCTTTTTCATAACTTTGTTTCAGAGGTTCATGTGTACACAAATGGATACAAACCCATCGCATGTTTCGGTTATTAATAATAGTTCTAATAACTATTTTAATTGGTTTAAAATTAGCTAGGGACTGCTCATACACTACGTAGGAAAAAAAATAAACAAATTTATAAATGTGGGAATACTAAGTAAGCTCGGGATGATTTTATTTACCCAAACATTTGGGAGTAGTAGCTTAGAGCCGCTAATTTCATTCAAGCAAATTATTGACACTGTTGAAAATGCTTTAACATCCATGTGCACAACAGAACACGTGCTCGATGAACAAATTGAGATTTGAAATTATGAAAAGAAATCCACGTACTCCGGTGAGACTCGAACTCACGACTCCCAATTCGCTAGACGGGCGCTTCTATTCCTTCAAGCTACGGAGTCACTCGACTATCTCCGTCGCCAGCAGGCCTAGAACTGAACTCGATTCCACAATCGCACATGGTTATCTTCTTTTCACAATCCAAACCCCCTTCGGATGGGATTAGATGAACATCTAACACATTGTCTGTTGTGCACATGTATGTCAAAGCGAGAGAGGAAGTTATTTTTAATTGTCGAGAGCTTCGGGCACTGCGACAATTAAAAATAACTTCCTCTCTCGCTTTGACATACATGTGCACAACAGACAATGTGTTAGATGTTCATCTAATCCCATCCGAAGGGGGTTTGGATTGTGAAAAGAAGATAACCATGTGCGATTGTGGAATCGAGTTCAGTTCTAGGCCTGCTGGCGACGGAGATAGTCGAGTGACTCCGTAGCTTGAAGGAATAGAAGCGCCCGTCTAGCGAATTGGGAGTCGTGAGTTCGAGTCTCACCGGAGTACGTGGATTTCTTTTCATAATTTCAAATCTCAATTTGTTCATCGAGCACGTGTTCTGTTGTGCACATGGATGTTAAAGCATTTTCAACAGTGTAATTTCCCACATGGCTTGGTCAGCCAAAGCAAAATCAAGAAATTGACATTTGTAAGGTGCTACGGTCACCCTTACCGTATTCGGTCGGCCGAGGACCGACCCGTCGAGAGTCCGACTGCACACTAATTGCCATACCAATAAGTGATTGGGAGGCAGTGCCCGAAGCTCTCGACAATTAAAAATAACTTCCTCTCTCGCTTTGACATACATGTGCACAACAGACAATGTGTTAGATGTTCATCTAATCCCATCCGAAGGGGGTTTGGATTGTGAAAAGAAGATAACCATGTGCGATTGTGGAATCGAGTTCAGTTCTAGGCCTGCTGGCGACGGAGATAGTCGAGTGACTCCGTAGCTTGAAGGAATAGAAGCGCCCGTCTAGCGAATTGGGAGTCGTGAGTTCGAGTCTCACCGGAGTACGTGGATTTCTTTTCATAATTTCAAATCTCAATTTGTTCATCGAGCACGTGTTCTGTTGTGCACATGGATGTTAAAGCATTTTCAACAGTGTAATTTCCCACATGGCTTGGTCAGCCAAAGCAAAATCAAGAAATTGACAAATTATTGACGTAAGCTTTATTGCCAGAACACAAATTTAGAAGACGACACTTTACTAGAACTAACCTCCCGAGGAATGTGCCTATTAATGGCACATAATAGAAAGGTAAAAAGCTACAATTAAAAAATATGAATTAATTCACATTACTGACCATCAGTAAAGTTAGTGAACATTTGATTCAAATAGCAAACAATATATTGTTTTATTAAGATTTCAATAAAACAGCCAAACAAACGTCAATAATAATATCCCTTAAAACTACAGAAGGATTTTGGAAATCTTAATGTAAACATTAATTACTTAATGTACATGGGAAACAGCGAATATTCTCTCATATTTCGTCACATACATCGATTTTATCTACACGTTATGGTTTCATTGCTATTGTACGAGTATGCTACGTTTTGAAAATTAACATATTTAGGCGAATTCTACGTCTTTTAGAGTGAGCGAAATTTGGACCCATTTTGAACGAAATTTGGAACCCGTGCACGAAATTTGGCACTTTCAAACAAATCAAAACTAATGCTGTAACTATCTTGTATAATGTGAAGTTGCCTAATTTATATTTTTCATAGGAGCTACAGTGCCAGCACTAAATATTATCGAAGAAATTAATCTGATATACTTTATGGTAAAATTTCAGC
Source organism: Aedes albopictus (assembly GCF_035046485.1). Classification (NCBI taxonomy): domain Eukaryota; kingdom Metazoa; phylum Arthropoda; class Insecta; order Diptera; family Culicidae; genus Aedes; species Aedes albopictus. The sequence goes on along the minus strand of NC_085138.1, from coordinate 58,196,886 downwards.
CGTTTATCAAACTTTGAGAATTCTTAAGTGCACGAAATATGGGCACCTCACGGTATATACTAATATCACAGAGGGCGGGGAATTATTTGTAGTAACGGATTTTCCGACATGTTGCAGCTATCCCAAAACTTGGGCAGCAGTTTGAAGATAAATTCGTCGATGGTGTTGATTCCGGCTACCTGGTGCAGGTCGTTTGTTGGATGATAAGGGTCCAAATTTAACATCAACACCCCCTAATACATTTTAAACTCTCTTAAATATATATTTTGGACATCTGGTGTTTAAACCCGTTTGAAACTATTTTCAAAGAATCTGCCACTCGAATATGCTAGATCACATCCTAATTATGTACTTTGACAAAGGCTGATTAGATGAACTATGCGAATTTAATGCACTAGAACAGTGGTCACCATAATGCGGCCCGCGGGCCGCACGTGATGCCGAGTTCTCTATGCTGCCGTAGAATTTCTTGCAATGTTTCATAAGGAGGTTGTTCGACTTCCAAAACAATGTAGAATAACGTGCTTAACGTTTAACAAATGGATCCATGAGGTGCAATACAAACAGTTGAAAAAATAGGCCTGAGGATCACTGCACTAGAATAATAAACGTTTTTGTTAACATCTGCAAGTTTGCTCAGCACCGAAATCTCTTTTTGTAAACATGTTGCGACACTCGCACGTATGGCGAGATTGATGAGGAAATGATTGCTTCCCATGCAGAGCAATATAATTTAGCGAATGATTCTAAAAATTGGCGTCATCTCTTTATTAAATATGTGTAAGTTGTGGTAATACGACCCAGGGGGTCCAAAATATATGAGGGTCCAGATTATATTGGTTAGGGTAAATGTACCAATAGTGGTGCTATTAGTAGCTCCTTGTAGTAAAATTATTGAATAAAATTGATAAAACCGCAAAATAAAAAGGCTGAAAACGTTAATCGATAGTTTTTCACATAAACTTTCAAGAAAAAATGTAAAAACTATTGTTTATTTCAGTTTTTGCTAATAAATCACTTGCACCAACTATAGGTACACGGTTCCTATTATGGAGGTAAAATTTAACATTGGTTCCTATAGTGGCGCATCCCATTGAATTCTTATGGGACCCACCATTATAGGAACACTACCACCACTATAGGTGCAAAGGAGCAAAAACATTAAGGAAAATAATTATTTTAAATAGGTTTTTCGGCAAATCTTGAACACAAAACTGAATTAATGTTATCAATTAGGTATGATGCATCTATTAAAAATGTAATTAGCCTGTGCATGCCGGCAGGATCGACATACTAATGACACTAATGAGTGGAGCTTTTTTGTCGATCATTTAAAGCGTTCAACAGTGTTCGACATTCGATAAGAAAATCTTATTGGAATCTTATTGGAATCGTAAACAACAGCTTTTCCTATTGAGCCCTCGTTGACTGAAATTCAATTCAACCGTTATTTTAATTTTCAGATTATAATATCTCACAGATCGCAATTATCGCAATCTTAAATTTTTAGCAAATACACATCAAGAGGTATATTTTGGTGTTTTCGAAATATTTGATCTTTTGTAATAGTATTTATAAAGGTGGTGCCTCTCTAAATTTTCGACGGTATGTACAACAATGTATGCCTAGTATGTATTAATGTGTATTTGCTAAAAAAAATCAGGTTGCATTTTTTTGCGTTTTGTGAGATATATAATCTGAAAATTACACCATTTAATCTATATTCTATCTATATATATATAAAAATGCAGTGGCATACGTGAGAGCGCGCATAACTTACGAACGGAAGGTCCGATTTTGGTCGTCTTAGTTTTGTTCTGTTAGTTTTCACCCAAGGAAGGTTTATGAGGCCTAAAACATGGACAAATTGAGAGTTTTCGAAAAACGATTTTCTATACCTCTTCCACCGGCTACTTGGGCTTGGCTAGAAACTTGAAACGTCAAAAAACGCAGTAGGCAAGACAAAGTTTGCCGGGTACAACTAGTAATTAATAGGGCACTTGCTGGCTTTGTTTAGTGTGCCCAACAGACCCATTTGATTTTGCTGTGAAACGTTTCGTAACGCAATTCTCATTACAAAGCGTTACCAGCAAAATCAAAGGGTCTGTTGGGCACACTAAACAAAGCCAGCAAGTGCCCTATAAGTTAATTAAAGACATTTTGTTAGATGGAGGTCGTTACAATAAATAAATCATTAAATTTAACTTCCAACCGTTGAAAAAATCACCTTTCTAGTTTGCAGTTTTGCATTAACCGTAGTGTGGCCAACAATAAAAAAAAACGCGTAGAATGTCAATAGGGTACCCGGGTACCCAGGAAACTGAAATGATCATATCTCCGTCAATTTTCCACCGATTTTTTTTTGGGCTCATTCAACTCACAAACTCATTACCTATCGAGATAATATTTGGTTGGACCGGTCCGATCACCGTGGGTGAAAATCCGGATTTCGCCCATGTTTTTATACAAAACAATGCTCGGGATTTTCGGTAGGTTAGTAGCAATATCGGTATCAATCTTGCCTCAATTGCTTTAGCATATAGTGTCTGATTATCCTGGGATCATAAAATGTGTTGACTTTGAAGCTGCGATTCCAGACAGTGTTGCCACATTTTTTTCGGTTTTCATCTGTGATTTTGGTCAAAAAAATCTTTTTCATCAGTAGGAAATTTCAGAAAATCTTAGTAAAAATCTGTGATAGGTTAATGTCTCAAAAATCGAATATTTTTTAACAATTTGTTAAAAAAAGGGAAAAAAATGTTCTTAGAATAACGTCGACCAAAACACTCCCAGGTTGCATCTGAAGATCATCAGAAACCACAAGAACGTCGAAAACAATGCACCTGTGGCTTGGCGTAGGCCATCCAACTAGAAGATTAAATTTCTATTATTTAAATTTGAGTACCTGAAAATTATAATAAAGCTTTTTTTCACGAATGTCATTGTCATTGTTTTAAAAATCTTAAAAATCTTTTTTATTGCAAAAATCTTTGATCTGTGATCACAGATATCTGTAGGCGAAAATGGGAAAAAATCTGTGTAATTCTAGATAAATCTGTGTATGTGGCATCACTGTTCCAGATCAGGCTTCCCGTGGGGGTTCTGGCTGGCCATGGCTACTAGACCGGCCCAAATACAAAAATGTCGAAAAATTCCACGGGGCACCCTCTAGAATCGTGCCTTTGGATAAGAAGAACAATCTGTGAAAGATTCAGCTCAATCGGTTGAAAACTGAGCTGGCGCAAAAGAGTTGAAGGTTTGTATGGGATTCTCAGTCCAAATACATGGGAAACTAGCTGTACCCGGCAAACTTTGTCTTGCCTACTGCGTTTTTTGACGTTTCAAACCTTACTTGGGTGAAAACTAACAGAACAAAACTAAGACGATCAAAATCGGACCTTCCGTTCGCAAGTTATGCGCGGTCCCACGTATGCCACTGCATTTTTATATATATATAGAAGATAGATATAGATAGATTGGATGCCCTCCAGTCTCTCATACAGCACGCCGGTTTGGCGAGTTTGATTTGACTCAAAATTGAAAGAATAGCAGTTGATACCCTAATGAACAACTTTGAAGAAGACTATATCCTGATAAACCTTAATTTAGTTGCGGTTTTAGGCAAAGAAACCAGGATGAGGACATCTTCCCCCGTTTACTCTCGGTTGTTATATGCAGCACGTGTTGGTCGGCCGTAGCTTGCGCGCTACATCATAGGCAGCTATGTAATTCTACATTGTCTCAATAGGGAACTGCATGAAATTCTCTCCTTCTCTTTCACTCTAACAGAAATCATGTAAACAACAAGGCCACGAAACTTCAAAATCCCATACAAAATCAAAACAGTGCGGTGCCCTATACTCACCCACATGCGTGAGCAATGGAAATGAAGGACAGCATAGCCGCCTATGATGTAGTGAGCAAGTTTCGAACGGCAAACACGTGCTGCATGTAACAACCGAGAGTAAACGGGGGAAGATGTCCTTATCCTGGTTTCGTTGGCTAAAACCGAACTAAATTAAGTTTTATCATGATATGGTCTTCTACAAAGTTGTTCATTAGGGTATCAACTGCTATTTTTTCAATTCTGAGTTAATTCTATCTCGCCAAACCGGCGTGCTGTATGAGAGACTGGAGGTCATCCAATTTCCCATATATTTGGACTGAGAATCCCATACAAACCTTCAACTCATTTGCGCCAGCTCAGTTTTCAACCGATTGAGCTGAATCTTTCACAGATTGTTCTTCTCATCCCAAGGCACGATTCCAGAGGGTGCCCCGTGAATTTTGAAAACTTTTTTTTCGCTTCATACAAATGTGGGCCGGTCTAATGGCTACTTTACGGTATCCCAGGCTCAACAATGTGGGCTTCAATAAGCACATGCTCCCGAAAAAACGATGAAAAATTGACGAAGATATGATCATTTCAGTTACCCGGGTACCTTGGCGGCATTCCACGTAATAAAAAAACAAAAGCCACTCCCTTGACCCTCCTCACTTGAAAATTCGGTCAACCCCATTAATAGATACAATAATTAGATAATATTTACGAGTTCTTGGATCTAGCAGAGTTTCTACTTCCTATTCTCAATAATAATTTAAATATCGAGATTCGAAATCGAAAAAGGTACCCGGGTACCCTGCCGGTCACATAAGGGTTAATTTTAACGAAAAAAATGTATTAATAAGGATTGAATTTCCAGCTATTGTTATACTTGCAGTAACGTTACACAGGCTAATGTAGCCTGTGCACACCGGCAGGATCGACATACGAATGACACTAATGAGTGGAACTTTTTTGTCGACCATTTAAAGCTTTCAACAGCGCACGGTGTCAAAATTTTGATTATTATCGAACTTTCATGTACCTCGGATGTTTCTTCATAGAATGTTAGAATTTCGTTTATAATTTATAAATGCAAAATTTGAAAATATTCTATCGGGGAAAATTTGAGTTAGATGAGTTTTCAGCTGTTTTCCATACTAAAAATCAATAATTACATTTTTAGCCCAAAAACCTCCCATACAAAATGTATGGAAAAAAATTTGCCGATGAAATATTTTCTAGTTTTCCGATTATGAATATATAGCCCAAATACTAATCATTTTCGAAGAAAAATCCGAGGTACATGAATATTCGATAATAATCGAAATTTTGACACCGTGCAGCGTTCGACATTCGATAAGAAAATCTTATTGGAATCGTATGTTGTTTACGATTCCAATATGATTCCAATAAGGTTTTCTCATTGAACCCTCATTGACTGAAATTCAATTCAACCGTTATTTTGAATTTCAAAATTTATTTTTTTGCTACGCGAAAATCGATTTTTTTTGGAAAAATTGCGCTGGATAGAGTCCAGCGCAATATGTTTCACATATTTATTTGAAAAAAAAAGTTTCAATCGCGACGATAATAGACTTACGTGAAGGTAAGTAATACTTCAAAGACTATTATTCGTTAAATCAAAAAAAAAAAAGATCAAATTAGCTTAGAACTAACAAAATTAATAAGAAACAATTACTGCAAGTATAACAACAGCTGGAAATTCAATCCTTCTTAATATTTTTTCGTTAAATTGATGCAAAACTACAAACTAGAAAGGTAATTTTTTCAGCGGTTGGAAGTTTAATTTAATTATTTATTCATTGTAACGACCTCCATCTAACAAAATGTCTTAAATTAATTAGATAATGAATCAGTTTTGTACTGTATATTTTGATTCTGCCCTCTAATGCTTATCCTTTGACTGATACGCGTATTTCGACTACCACTTGTAATCTTCCTCAGGATCTCCTCTAAGCAGAATACCCTTTTCGAATGAGTGTATTCCATTTTGAACCTTTTAATAGATCATCAAAATAACTAAAACGGTCGCTATGAAATGAACAAATAGCACCACCGTAGCCTTGTGTGTTTGACATAACTCGACTGCTGTCACAATGCACTGAAGGCCAGGATAGCAATCTAGTGGGACAAAGGTAATTAAAAGAAGCATTTCCGGCACATAGTGTCTTCGACAACGTTTTTTTTTTGTAATAATTAGGAGCACTAATTAAGTAAAAATATTGATTTTTCAATTTCGTATGAAAGACCACTTTTTTCTAAACCAGTATTTTTTTTTCAGATTTTCAAAATTTTATTTTGATACCTAAAATCAATTTCAAAGCGATTTTCCAAAATCGCCTTTTGACAGCTCGGCAACTGCTTGACAGCTCCACCCAGTACAAAATCCGACGAGGGGTGATTCATCAAATCGCTCCCATACAAACTTCAAATTGATTTTTAAATAGGTTCCCGGGTATCAACATTCATGAAAATTTGGATCTCGGCCCAGTTTCGCGTGCAGATTCAGAATATGGAATTATCTCAACACCGCTAAAGAAGCCAATTGTGAAGAAATAAGTAGTTCGTTACTAATCCGCATGGGGTGCGCCACCATCTAACTTTTTAGTTTTACGTCCTAGAGACTTCACGTCTTCGGAAAATTGTTCATTTTAACAAAATAAACAATACTTTCTTAGACGTCAAAATTCCACAGCCTACTGTTTTGTTTTGGAGAAAAATTCAGTAGTCAAAAATCAGTTTTTGAGCTTATTTTGGTGTTTTTTTTACGAAAAACAAAGAAAAAAATAAAAAATGAAGAAAATTCAAAAATTGAAAAAATGGTGTAATTTTCAGATTATATATCTCACAAAACGCAAAAAAACGCAACCTGAAAATTAAAATAACGGTTGAATTGAATTTCAGTCAATGAGGGTTCAATGAGAAAACCTTATTGGAATCTTATTGGAATCGTAAACAACATACGATTCCAATAAGATTTTCTTATCGAATGTCGAACGCTGTTGAAAGCTTTAAATGGTCGACAAAAAAGCTCCACTCATTAGTGTCATTCGTATGTCGATCCTGCCGGCGTGCACAGGCTAATTTGCAAGCTTTTTGGTCGAAATGGTACTAAATTGCCACTACCACCACTATTGGTACTACCTCCACTAAGGGAGCTTTTACCCTACCCTCGTTTTTTGAGCTACTTCACTGGTCACATACACACATATTTTCATCTTAAGTGGGATTAATCTGAATTCTCTGTTTATTTTCAGTTATGCTCATTACGCTATCTCAGTTCGGACGGCCTCGGTGATTCCGATCGAAAGTGCACGAGTAGCACGGAGCTACAAAAACGATCCCCATCATTGGCGACAGCTGTGCATAGAAGGTAATTTCCCCAGTAAGCTACCTATCTAGCAGGTCAACTAACAACGCTTATCTCTCACACACCTTTAGAGCCCTTTGATCTGACAAACACGGCCCGGTCGGTCTTTGATGCCGATGTTTTCGACCAAATCAAATCCGTGTTTTCGATCTGCTGGCGGAGGCTAAAGGAAACCAACGATCTCAGTTCGATCTTCGAGTGCGAGCCACTGTTCATACCGGTGGCTTCGGCGCTATCCATTACGTCATGATCGCTACAATTGGCGATCCGAGCATTGTCGTCGTCGTGGTCGTGTTGTTTTGACGAACTACGGCGGCGATTGCGTTGCAGCGCGGTTTACGGTGGTTGACTTGCACGTTCCGATGCAACTCACACCTGATGGCTGAAGGGAGGTGAGCTTCATAAGACTGACAACTATACTATTAGGGAGGAAACAAATATTAAGTCCAAGCTAAACAAAACAAAAACCGTTCAATCACCCGAACCGCCGTGGTTAATAGGAATGTGCGTGGGCGTGGTAACAATCCTCGCAAACGGAATGGTGGGTAAACTCGGAAAGCCACGTCTGCACATATCATTTAGGCATTGGTGGCCAATATCCTTGCCCCCTTTCTGGCGGTGCGAACATATGCAAAACCAGCAATCGTACTTTAGCTGCAAGCAATGTAACTAAAAGGCATTAGCCAGACTCAAAAAATGGCAAAAAAATGTGTTCATTTTATCGCCAGTCGAATAGTGTGAGTGTAATCCAGAATATCGAGCGAACGCGAGACATGAATGAAAGGAAATGAGAATCACTAGAATTTTAAGCTCGGTTCTGCGCTCCCGCATCAAATGCTAGTCTGTAGAAAGCGGGAGACGTTATATCATGCAATGATCTCTTTAATTATTACGTTTTTCTGTGCCATCAGTTTTTTGTTGTTTTGTACATTTGTACGCTCGTAAGTACGCGGAAAGTTTTTCGTTTATTTTTTTTGTGACTGATGAGGCGAATCCAAAATGGATGCTCAATATGAGGGGACCAAATGGTTAGGAAAACCCAGAAAACTGCTTAAGAATGAAAACATTGCCCCGCATAGCTTGCAAACAAGTAGCAGTCCGGAGTTACATATATTTTCAATTTTCGCTCTATCAATCTTGTTAGATTTGAATCCAATACTCTTTCTAGCTAGTGCAGGCTTCTACGCAAAGAAAGCTTAAGGACTAATAAGGAAACTGAAAGATCCTAAGTAATAATATATATCGAAAGTAGGAAAACGGCAGAAGAGATACAATAATTCAGTGGGCGAAACAAAGACAAAGTTTGCAAACACGAAATGAATACACTTTTAGGGGTTCATTTTTAAAACGAAAAAAAAAAGATTTATATTAGAGATGAAAAAACACGGCTGTGAAAATTAAGAAATTTAAATTATTATTACAAAAAGAGTGAAGCGAAACTTAAAAAAAAAAACTAATTAAAGGTATATTTTTAGATTTAATTTATATGAACAAGGGAAGATGAAGATGATGGTGAAGTAGGAAGCAGGAAGCGATCGAGAAGAAGAAGGCGTAGGAGCGGAATGATGGAAAACGAAAAAAAAAACAAAAAAAAGTATTAAAACAAAGTTAAAAACAAAAAAAAAAGTTACAAAAAAGGTAAACCGCTTGACGAAGGCTGTCAGAACGAAGCAATCAAGAACCAAGCAGACGCAGTGGACAATTATGCCTGCGATTTCTTTTAGAATTCTTCCGGGAGACAGTTTTTATCATGCGAACCAAAAAAAGCAATAAGAAAGCATAAAATCTACAAAAAAAAACTAAGTCCGGAAATGATGCGTTTTGTTTGAAGAGGCGAATTCTATCTCAATTTTTGTATATCGTTTTAAAAAGCACGGCAAAAGAAGCGCAGCATCAGCAGCAGCAAGACAGATTTTGACCGGACACAGAACAGGAGACAAGACAAACATAGGTAGCACAGGAAATAGGGAAGAACGCTCTCGATAAAACGCAAAGCTCGGTAGGGGTTGGTTTACACGGGTTTTTGTTTCATTGTTGTCTCGTATTTTCAAATCTGAACTGAAAGCTTAGGAAAATATTTTTTGCCATTTTTGCTCATGTTTTTGTTTTTTTCCTTTGCATTACACATGTATAGAAGTACGTTAAGAGGCAGGTTACTCCGTATAGAAAGGTCGAAAAGTCTTGTAAAACCAAAAAAAAAAAGTTTAAAAGAAACCCAACCAAAAAACCTGTTTTGTCTGTTCGCTTTTCTAGCTTTTTGTTGATTGGCGATTGTTACCTTGAGAAAGAGCATTTATTGACAGCGTTCTTATTTGTTTCTAGCTGCACGTTTCGTACGCCAAAGTTATTTATTGCAGATTATTTAAATGAATAATCAAAGGGTGAAGCAAGTTTGTAGTGCGGATGATGAGGAATTGAGTCCATCGAAGGCGCTATAAAATGCCTAGAAACGATGCATCATGCAAATTCCACCCAAGTCAGACGTGAACCTTAGCGACAGAGTTGTATAGTATATATCTGCTGTTAACAGTGGACAGAAATGACACAGTGAACTCGTTTGGAACGATACGTATTTTGCCAGAGAGCAGAAAAAAAGGCGTAAAAAGTTAAATAAAAATCAAGAAAAAGTGAAGTTTTTCTCTTTGCGTTTTTTATGAAGATCCGAAACGTATATACTTTTTGAATAGTTACATGACTTTCCTAGAAAAACAGTTGGTCGAAATCTAGGAAGCTTGGAACTTAAAGCCTCTTAAGGCGATACCAAAATTATACAAATCATTGATAAAATCGGTGATGATGGTGATGAAATCGAGGCGGATAAAGAACTCGTGTAATTTGGCTCACTGGTGACCGCCGACAACGACACCAGCAGTGCCGACAACGACAAATTCAGAGACGCATTGTGGCGCGAAAAAACGAGCAATATTCGCTGTCACATGAAGTTAACTATCTACAAACCGCCGATTAAACCGGTAGTCCTCTAGGGGCACTAAGCATGTATTCTACGGGCAGAGGATCAACGCACCCTTAGAGTTTTCAAACGGAAGGTATTGGACTTGGGGAAGGCAAATGAACCGCGAACTGCATCAACTGCTGAGAAATCCAACCATCGTCCACACCGCGAAAATCGGTAGACTACGGTGGGCGGGCACGTCATCAGCATGTCGGATAGCAATCCGACTAAAATGGTTCTCGATAGTCATCCGACCGGTACAAGAAGACGTGGTGCGAAGAGAGCTAGGTGGGTCGATAAAGAGGAGGACGATTTGCGGACCCTTCATAGAGTGCGGAACTAGAGACGCTTAGCCATGGACCAAGTAGAATGGAGTCGACTCCTATGTACAGCAGAGGATACTCAGGCCTTAGTCTGGCCGATAATGTTAGTACAACACGTTTTTATGCACGGTTCCGGGGTAGCCGGGGTCATACATAACCTCTCCGGCTTCAAAGGGTTTAGGTGCTATGGTGTAGGAATCATTGTCTTATTGATTTTCAATGATTGTTTGCCTTTCGTTTTAGAAGTGATAAAAACCGGGTAATGTAATTGGAAATGTTCAAAGTTCTACTTGGGAAAATGATCGTTTTAGCTAAAAAAACATCGTATCAAAATTTACAAAATCAAAAAAGTTCGTATCTCAAGGCTAAAAGCTTTTACAATTGTACGTTGAAATAACACATAATTTTGCTTAATTTATTGGATTTGGTGACTTAATGCTTAAGCTGCTTATTATGCCGCGCCTATCTCTACGGATTAAACTAACAAGTTCCCTATTTGAATAAAAAGGGAATTAAAATAGCGATAAAAAAAATCACATGCTCCGATGGGAACCGAACCTACAACTCCCAATTCGCTAGATGAGCGCTTTGTTCACCCAAGCTATGGGGCCACTTGACCATCTCTGTCCTCTGAAAGCGTATAACTGAACTCGGTTCCACTAAACACACGTTTTGTTTCTCTTCACAAATCCACGTCGGATGAAATTAGATGAACATCTACTACACATCTCTGTGGTGTTATGTCAAGGCGCAAGAGGAATATATTGTTAACCCTCGAGCGATCGCGTTGTTATATTTTGTACAACATATTGAAAAATTCAAGCTTTACGTATTCAGCATTAGCGTGGTGCTGACGGTGGTGCGAGTTACGGAAGGTTAATTGTGGTGAAGTTCGGGTACTGTGCGACAATATCATCGATGAAATGTTGCACTGTGGAGCGTGATATATGCAATAATCGATTGATAAAATCATGTGAAATTTATGACATTTGGCAGCACTGCCAATATCTTCTTTCCGCCAAGACATTAATGGTCCACCCTCTCCTGCCATTACCCAAAAAAGCATCATCTCGTCTCGTCGCATCGTTAGAATCTAATTTTGTTTGTTGTGGTTTTGCTGGCAAACCAGACAGCAGTCAAACTCCCCTAGGCCAAATCCACTAGTCCCCCTAGAGATCATAATGTGGGATTTAGAGACTTCATAAAAGACGACGACAACACCAATCATCTGGCAGCAGACTGTACTCCCGAAGCAAAATATGAATTCGAAAGATTCTTCTAGTATGGGGCTATCGGACGTGTGAGTGACTGACTCTCCCACATCTCAATAGGTAAAGCAGGGTTGTTTCTTTGTCCCACTGACTGCCGTCTGAGATCGTTGTACAATAAAGTACAACATTCCCTCCGTGTATGATGCTTTTGGCATCTCGTAGATGTAGACTGATGGAAATCGATAAATTGATCCTATAGTATACGAGGATTCCAACGGCCCGACACTTGTTTCCGAACAATATGGCGACCGTGACATTTGTTTATTTTGTTCATGAAATCGTATTGAAGTGTGTAAGTAGAATCATTGCATCTCAGGGATTTGTCCACAGTGTACGCTCCACATAAAACTCAGCAAGACCATGCTCACGCTCAGGGTGACGGATTCGATTCTCGGCCCAGGATCTTTTCATAATAGAAACATTCTTGGGCAGAGTATAATTGTGCCTACATGAAATTCAAATGGACAATTGACAATGAAAGTTCTCAGTTAATAACTGTGGACGTGTTCCTAGAACACTAAGCTGCGAAGCAGGCTCCGTCCCAATTGGGACGTGACATCATTAACATTCTAAGCAAAGGAAACTATTGTGAAGGATTGCTGTAACCGTACGTAACGTAAACGAGTATCCATGATGGACGAAACATGTGTATGCTCACAAACGAAACGAAATATGTATGCTAGAACTGGTGGCTGCGGCGTGCAGCATCAAAAGTGCCTATGTTATGCAAATCCTCGTACGCTTTAGGGATAATCCTTATTTGTGACAAGATTGTATGCAGAAACGTCTGTATGTACAGCATATGTTTCATCTTACTCTTTCATGTAGTCGCCGCAAGATTAGGTGGTGCGGTTATAGTCTGTTGTGTTTCTAGTTATAAATATCAGCAAGTCTATCACAATAAATTCCTAGTCAGTTGCAGTCGTTTTATAAACAAAAAAAAACAGCGTTTGTCTATGCCGGAAATGTTGTACACGGCCATGCAATGTCATTGGCTTTCACTCTATTCGAGATGTGAGTGGTTAAAGGAGTCGGGATGCCATACGGGTTGTCATTCGGGAATAAGTTCATGTTCTCTCTTAGATTGGATTAATGGAGTTGATTAAATACCTTGTATTCAATAAATTATACAAGAACTTCCTCGGGCTGTCCATAAACTATAGTGGCTGAAATCTACCCTCCATACAAATTTCTGTAATTTTGCATGGACAAAAGTCAACGAGGGGGAGGAGTGTCTGAGATGACTAAAATGAGACTACGTACACACTTAGAAAATTGAACAAAGCTCGTTTAAATTTGAACCGAGTTTTTTTATCAGCTGAACTCTCGGTGAGCTGTTCGGTTGAAATTGAATTAACCGAGTCAACGTCAAACTTACCGAATTAGGCAAAGCGAAACCAGTTACATTGTTTTGGAATATCTTCGGAATTTGAACCGAGCAATCACATAATAAAAAACCGCCAATATATTTTATTTGCAAGTTGTTGAACATAGAAGGTAATATTCAAATTGTAAAATCACTTACCATCATTTCCAAGTAGACTTCTTCCGAATTCGCAAACACTTACTTACCTTACTGGTAAGACTAAGGCCTAAGCAGAGCTCTGCTGTAAGTAGAAGTCGTCTCCATTCGACCATGTACGTCTCCAGTCAGGTACTCTGCGAAGGGTCCGCAGATCATCATCCACTTGATCGATCCATCTCGCTCGCTGCGCACCAGGTCGCCTTGTACCGGTCGGATTGCCCTCGAGAACCGATTTTACCAAGTTGTTATCCGACATCCTGGTAACGTATCCCGCTCACCGTAGCCTCCCGAATTTTGCTGAGTGATTCTTTAAACAGATGATGTAGCTCGTGATTCATTCGCCTTCTGCCCGTTTCGTCTTCCATCTGCACTCCGCCCGCAACAGCTTTTGTTGGAAAACTGCAAGGGTACGTTGGTCCTCAGCAGTCTGCATGCATAGTCTATGGTTCGTGCTCATAGGGAACTACTGGTCTAATATGCTTTCTGTAGTTGGTTAACTTCGTGCGACGGTGAACTTCGTTTAATCGTAGTATTCTGTAGAGTTTAAAGTAAGCTCGATTTCCTTCCTCAATACGTCTCTGAATTTCTCTGCTGGTGTCGTTGTCGGTGGTCATTAGTTAGCCCTAGTACACAAATTCTTCAACCGCCTCGATTTCATCACCATCGATAGAAATTCGGGTTGGCGGATGCGGTGATTCCTTACTGGAGCCCTTCCTTTGCCATCATGTACTTTGTCAGCGACACATTAATGACTAATCCGAATCACTTGGCTTCGTTCTTCAGTCGGATGTACGTTTCCGCCATCATCTCAAATTTGCGCCATCATCTCAAGTCCCTCTGCGAGATTCTAAGGGACACGCGAGTGTCTCTGATAGGGTATGTGTGCCATCAGTAATCTCACGCTCCCATATTCATCCTATTCGAAAACAAGCGATTACGGCACCGATTGATTCCGTTCTTTTTGTTTTCATGGGTGCTCACTTCTAACAAAAAATACAAAAATAAGAAACAAAACAAACAGCGCTTCAATCCTTTGTTTTTCGTAGGATGAAAATGGGAGCCACATGCCACATGGGTTCGATTCCCGGTCGGTCCAGGATCTTTTCGTAAAGGAAATTTCCTTGATTTCCTTGGGCATAGAGTATCTTCGTGCCTGCCACACGATATACACATGCAAAATGGTCATTGACAGAGGAAGCTCTCAGTTAAAAACTGTGGAAGTGCTCATTGAACACTAAGCTGAGAAGCAGGCTTTGTCCCAGTGAGGACGTTACGCCAAGAAGAGGAGAGAGGAGGATGCTTAATAAGGGAACTAATACCCTACTTGAACTACGCGCACATCACTCGATCCATCGTCGCCTTGATCAAACGTATCAGTTTATCCGAGATTCCGTGTTTGTGCATAATCTGTCATAGCTGGTCTCGATCGATTGTATCATACAGCCTGATATTGCGAACTCTCTTGCAATCGGTGATAGACGGCAACATAGAATTTGAGAGAGTATCTTGTAGGCAGCGCCTCAGTAGTGTGATAGCAACGTCGCCATTGAGGTGCTCATCGTAATGCTGCCGCCACCTGTCGACCACCTCACGCTCGCTCGTGAGAATATTCCCGTGATTATCTCGGCACATGTCGGCTTGTAGCACAAAGCATCTGCGCGACCGGTTCAGCTTCTCGTGGAACTTCCGTGTGTCCTTAGTGCGGTACAGCTCTTCCATCGCTTCACGATCTCGTTATTCCTGCTGGCGCTTCTTCATCCGGAAGACTGAGTTCTGCCTGTTCTGCGCCTGTCTTTAACGTGCCTCATTCGCTCTCGTGCGGTATTGCAGCATTCTCGCCCATGCTGCATTCTTCTCGTTTTGCAACTGTTCACATTCGCCGTCGTACCAGTCGTTTCAGTGATTCGGAGTCACGAAACCTAGTGCTGTAGCCGAGGTACTACCAATGGCGAATCGGATGTCCCTCCAGCCATCTTCAAGTGTAGCTGCGCCAAGCTGCTCTTCCGTTGGTAGGGCCACTGCTAACTGCTGCGCGTAGTCTTGAGCCACTTCTACGTTACGCAGCCACTCGATATTGAGTTTCATCTTAAAAACACCCACATTTCCGTGATACATAGAAGATCATAGAGGTACACTACCCGTCATAAGTACGGACTCACAAAAAGTATTGCAACAATATTGCATCACCCTGACTCACCTCGATATCTCCAAAACCTGAGGACTTACAAAGATGCTGTCTTCAGGAAAGCTATTCAGAAGATCAAAAGCAACAACTTTTCTGAAGGCGGCATTTTTGTAGGAGTTCTGGTTTTAGAGATATTGAGGTGAGTCAGGGTGATGCAATATTGTTGCAATACTTTTTGTGAGTCCGTACTTATGACGGGTAGTGTATCTAATCTACATTATTCTTAAGGTGTCTAACAAACCTTCCTTTTTCTTTCATCTTTCGATTGGAAGATGAAAACCTGCATACACCGGTTCTGCTTATAAATTAAAGAGACTTGCTTAATGTTAATGAAAAAAAAATCTCGCATGATAATTTTGTTGACTTCGACATTAGAATAACTAGCCACAGAAGCCCAATGTCGCGACTGCTCGTGTGACTAACATCTAGTTTGCCACGCCTTGACGTACTTATACGACTACTTAACATTGTTAGTCGGTATGTGCATCAGCATCAGCACAGCACCCTTTTCGACCCGATGTTAAACGCTCTTCAGGTACATAGTTGAGGGTTGGTGTCGCCAATATGGCCTATCGGTAAATCCGAGTAAAACATCTATTGTTCTTTTCACGGAAAAGCGAAACCGTAATGGTGTTCGACCTTTACGTCTCTTTGATTCTGAAATCAAAGAGACTGAACAGGTGAAGTGCGTTGGAGTCATTCTTGATTCCAAGCTTTCCTGGACACCTCATGTTGAGTTCAGAATCAAGAAAGCTTGTATGGCCTTCGGGCAATGTCGGCGAACCTTTGGTACAACTTGGGGACTTAAACCCAAGTATATCAAATGGATTTACACAACTGTTGTTCGTCCAATATTGGCTTATGGATGTCTTGTGTGGTGGCAAAAGGGCGAAGTGAGAACGGTCCAATCAAAATTAGGCCATCTCCAAAGGACGTGCTTAATGGCGATGTCTGGAGCGTTCTCTTCAACTCCTACGGCAGCGCTCGAAGTTCTCTTTGACGTTGCCCCACTACACATTCATCTCAAACAAGAAGCACTTTCTTGCACTTACCGTCTATGGGTACTCGGTTTACTAGAGGAAACTCCTGTGAACCGCAGTTCAACACACACCTCGTTGTTTCCACTTTTGGTGAATTGGGATAAAGTTGTCCTTCCTCCAAGTGATCTTACAATTGCTTGTAATTTTCCATATAGGACATTTTCCACGAAATTCCCTTCCCGGGAAGAGTGGACATCTGGTTATCTGGAGAGAAGAATTTCAGACGGCATTGTATGTTACTCTGATGGCTCCCTTCTCGAAGGTCGATCAGGTGCTGGTGTTTATTCTCGTGAGCTAAGGCTGCATCAGTCTTATTCACTTGGTAGACACTGCACTGTTTTTCAGGCCGAAATCTTTGCTCTTATGTGCGGAGTGCAATCAGCACTTCAGCAGTACGTAATGGGCAAAGTAATATACTTCTGTTCAGATAGCCAGGCTGCTATAAAAGCACTTGCTTCGGCCAACTCCAGGTTGAAGATAGTTATCGCTTGTCGAACTCAAATCGAGTAGCTGAATTCAGCAAACGCTGTTTACCTTGTATGGGTACCTGGCCAGTGGCCATTCTTCCATCGCTGGAAATGAATTGGCTGATGAATTAGCTCGCACTGGAGCATCACATGACTTCATTGGCCCTGAGCCAGCTATTCCGGTATCCAAGTGTTGGGTGAAGCTTCAGATTGACACCTGGGCTGCCACTCAGCACAAACAATACTGGAATAGTTTGGAGTCATGTCGTCAAACAAAATTGTATTGTACTGAGCCATCTCTAGGGGTGGCAAAGTATCTAACAAATCTGTCAAAGCAGAATTGTAGCATGTTGGTCAAAGATTTGACTGGCCACTGCCGACTCAGTTATCACATGGCGAATATTCAGCAAGCTGATTCATTTGCCTGTGATAGCTGTCAATCCGATTATGGAACTTCGTATCATTTAATATGTAACTGTCCAGCTTTTGCGTAATTGCGTTTCCGAGTACTCGGAAAACACTTTTTAAGTAAAACTGACATCAGAAACCTGAATACGCTCTGTTGTTCTTGACCCGTTGTGGTAAAGAGCAATATGCTCTCTTTACGCTTTATGCGTTATCACAGTGCCCTTTTCAGGACGCTATGTGAACCCATTGTGGTACGCTTTTGCTAGTATGACGATCCTATTCCCTTACCTGTCCTTTCCCATGTCCTATCCTTTTTCCTTCCCTTCTCCGTCAGGTAAATGATGAATAGGCTCGTGTTCATGGCGATGGCACAAATTTCCCAAATGGAGGAGAACGTGCCTCTGGAGCCGACCTACTGATACCTGATACCAATGTCGCGACTGCTCGTGTGGCTAACATCTAGTTTGCCACGCCCTTACAGCGTCAGTAGCGGTACTAGAAGTGTCAAATAAATTTTGTTTACCAAAACAAAAGGGCCTCTACAAGATGGACACATAAAAATAGTCAATTATTGCAAATAAAGTTATAAACATAATTAAATGGGAAAAGTGACTACAGCGCCATTGAAGTTCTAGTGTTTTTCTATTTCTTCGACTCAAAGAATTTTCCTGCGGGAAAACCTTATCGAACGTCCCAAATAATTCTTTTTTTTTTGTGCTAGGCATAATAAATGAAAAAGTGAATATGTATCGGGATCATGGGATCCACCACCCGGTTTTGCAAAAAGTTCAGCTCTGAAAAAACGGAATGATGGAAAATGAAATCGGCTCGATGAGCTTCACAAAACTAAGCAAATAAATCACACTTTCACATGCCAACCAAATAGGGTTTTCATTGAGCATTTCATATCGCATATACGGAAACGGCAGGTCGAGTATTGCCATAGCATGGTGCGATTTGTTCGCCATAGTGATCCCCATTGAATGACGGGGAATTATCGATACTTTTGTTGGAGGGCCAAATATCGCGGTATCATGTATTGGGGATTTGCCGTCCAGTCGCGAGCCCTTCACGCCCTGGATGCCTGGGTGTTCCAACCAACAAGGGAATGATTAGATTTTGTGCTCGATGCGATCCGATCCGATAAATCAAATTATGCACTAATTGAATGCGATGGCCTACCCAGGGACACGAAGGGGGGCGGGCTGTGTCGATAGATAAAATGTAGCATACCTACCTGCTGCATGATGCGGTCATCATCATAGAGCTGAATCGGATATCGATGGCTACCTACGGTGTTTATCATAGAGATTAACACTTATAATTTGAATTTTAGAACAAGCATACCTAGATTGGTAGATTGGTCATTACGATAGATTAAGCAGTCTGTACGATGATTGTTTTTAGTGTTACCGTGGGGGATTTGGGGTTGGGTTTGAATTTCCTTGTTTAGTTTAGTGTCAGTAGGTAAAAGGTTTGATTTGGATCCGCACTAGGATCCGCAATACCTTTTATGATATTGTTGAAAAAATGTTAAGTTCACTACAAGATTTAAACGTCTACGCAGTCTTCAATACGGAAAAGCGAGGTTTATTATTTGTCCGACGTTTCGGCACTGGGGCTTTGTGTCATCTTCAGGGGTAACTAATTGTTCAATTTTGGTCTTTTGTTTCATATAACTGGAACTGTCTGGTTGATTTGTTGTAGATACATGACTGATTAAGAAGTTCAACATGCTATCTAACCGGGGTCATACCTACGCGATACAGCGTTTCATGTTGAGCCGCTAGAAGTCAGAACACACGCTGTTTGGGTCGTGGCTTTCTGATGAAGGAGCTTCTCAGAATCTGTGCAATGCTGAATAGCTCTTATAGATTTTTGACTCTCCATTCTGCAGTTTATACTTATAAAATTGAAAATGTTTACCACTTGAGTCCGTTCAGTAATCAAAGATGGTCTAGTGAACACAAAACAACATTGAAGAGAGTCTCTTCTCGCATATTGAAACCATCCAGTTGAAAAAAAAACAACAAAATTTTCCGAAACCACGTCTGTCCCGCAGGCGGCAGCAGTGTTTGTAGTTAACTCGCTTTGTTATGAAGAACTTCCCTTTCTGAAGCGATTTTGATTCCCCGGCTTCGACCCAAACTTGGCAGCTCAGCACAGGACGTGCGCGCAGCAAGCATGCAAGGCCAAACCAAAAGGAAAACTCACGAAACAACAAGTAACAAACGGTTGGCCATAGTTGAACACTTCCTCTAGCCTGTCCCGGGTTCGCATCAGTTGATTCGTGTGGAATATCCTACCAACCATAGTGAATAAATAAATCACGCCAAATTTAAGCTTGCTCAATTCTTCGCATAACGGTTGGTTTTTGTGTGCGAGATTATTTTGCGGTTCTTTGTTCGGGAATGTTGCCGAACTTTTTTGCCCCCTCCCCTGCCAGCCTTGTGAAACAGCGCCAGCGGTTGAGCAGTTGAATTTGTCCGAAAATTGAATTTGATTGTTCAGCCGACAGCTGGGAAAGATGTTGTTTTTCTACGGGATAAATCTCCGGCGCCAAAAATTAGCTTGAAATTGTTGGTGTGGAATTTGATAATGGATGGATAAGTACGCTGAAATCAAACTGGCATTTGCGGAAACTTAGTAACTTAATTCGCGTCAATAATTCGAAGAAAGCATTGCGGAACACAAGACTGTTTCAAATTTTGTTGACCTTTTTGATTTTGGATTGGAGTGAACGCGATTCTTAATTTTTGATGAAAAGGATTGAATTGAACTCTTCAATAACTATAGGCCATCAGTCATAAGAAATACGTTCTTCAACTCCATTGTATCATGTGGCACGCAAATTTAGTGATTTATACTTGAAATTTCCGTCAATTTAATTGGGGTTGCGGTACATAGCCTAATTTTCTAGTTTTTCACCAATCACTATTACCATGAGTTGGCTCCTAATCCCACGTGTATGTAACGTAACGCTCTAGTTCAAATCCCGCCTGGGCGGTTATATTTGTACGATTTAATGCCTTGCTGATAGGGAAGTTTACTCGTTACCAGCGACTAATGGTCCGAAGAAACAGAACGTCGATACTAAACTGTACTTAAAGCAACGAGATCATGAAACATGGTCTTGATGACTGTTTTATTGCTTTTGGGTGCGCAGGAAAACACCGTCAGAATAGGTGATTTTTCTAGAAAATGGGGTGCTTATATCACTACCAACCCCGTATGTGTGCACCGTGCCGTAAATATACGTAACCGTAAATATACTTTACCTGGGTAATTGGATTAGCATTACGGAGTTTGAGTGCATCATTCTTCCAAGTCGCAAATTGCGTCCAATAATGCTTTGGATAAATTCCGAAATCATTAAGTTAAAAAAAAAACATTTCGATGGGATAAACATCACCGCTGAAGCGGCACTTAAGGATCTATTGAAAGCGCAGAACGCTAACTGCATTCCAGAATCGGAAGTTAGAAATTTGTTTTGCATTCGCAGCGAGTAAAATCGCAACAAACAGGAAAGAATCATTTGGATTGTGGGACGACGTTAATAAAAATGTGGCCATAATGTTGAACAGCAGGGGCCCGTGACGTAGTGGTCACACGTTCACTTCATAAATGGATGGTCATGGGTTCCATCCCAGCCCTGGCACTTGCAATTTTTCGTCAGTTGCTCTTCCATCCCGAAAGCGGCTGGCACCTGACCCTCTTTTGAGCATATGCTCTGACAGACCCGGAAACTTGGATATCGGCTAACGGCAACTCATGATGGACCCCTAATCGGACTGGAAAAGGAACAAGAGCCACCCATCAACAACCTTGTGCTCATCATTCTACCATGAACTGGGTAGAAAAGTGACTGCAGCGCAAAGGCAACCAGTTCGATATAGTAGAATTAGAAGAGAATATATTTAGGCGCTGTACAAAGTTGGGCTGCAAAACGGTGAGTCGATGAAAAGAGAACGTCCAACATAGTTTGGTCCTCGCAAGTTCTTGCCTCATGCTTCCACGGGTCAAGCGATGATTTGTGTGCTTAGCTGGTAGTGCAGCTTGGGCACTGTTGTCCTTCTGACTTCAGCTAGATTGACGAGGTATGTCTCGAACGTCTGTTTACCAAGGAGGTGCGGCTCAAACAGCGTCTGTTCTGGCATCCAGCGGCCGAGTATGAAATGCTCCTCCACCTGAAGCTATACCTAAGGTGGCAGCCCCACCACGGTGGATAGGGGACCTTAGGCCATTAACCTACTGTTTCCGAAACCCAAAAACTGTTACAGAAACCGAAAATGAAAGATTACAAACTGATTCAACGGCATCTTTTTTAGCACATGGAACTTATTAACCTTAGCCCAGCATTGTAAACTGGCACAACTAGCCAATGAGGCATACCGTATGAAGCTTGAGAACCTAGGACTGAGGGAAGTCCTTTGGTCGATCTTTAGAGAACACAGATTGGCGTTGGGTCAAATTCTGCTATATTCTGGTCGACGAGGTGAACACGCACCTCACCACCGTGGAGTTGGTTTCCTGTTCAGTGCTCATGTCCACGCTGCGTTAATGAAGTGGGATCCTATTAATGAGAGGATGAGAGTTGGCTACAATAACTTCAGACCACGGGTTCGAAACCTTACCATGCCAATGTTCGATGCTATGCAGCCGAATTGCAAGATAAAGAGAACTTCCACAACCAACTGAATGCTGTCGTAGACAAGATTCCGGAAATTGATATCAAGATCTTCATGGGCGACTTCAACGCGAAGGTTGGTTCCGACAACTCGGACTATGAGCACGTCATGGGACGCCATGGTCTCGGAGAAATGAGCGAAAACGAAGAGCTGTTTGCAGAGTTTTGTGGCGTCACGGAAAACCATATTGACCACATCTGCATCAGCCGAAAACTGAGACGGAACCTTCTTGATGTGCGGAACAAACGTAGCGCCGGCATTGCGTCCGACCATCATCTCCTAATCGGCGAGATTCGGCTGCGCCTTGCGAGGATCCATCGACAGGAGGAGAAAATCGGGCACCGCGGTTCAACACACGCCGACTGGGAGACGCAGCTGTGAAAAGGTCCTTCGTCGAGGAGCTTGAGAACCGTGCGGCGGACATTCCGTAAGGTGGAAGCGTAGAAGATCAATGGAGTTCCATAATGAACGCCTTCATCGTCACCGGCGAGAATAATTTGGGTGAGCTACGCACCCGGAGAAAGCAATGGATCACATATATGATACCTGGAGGAAGATAGAGGAGCGAAGGAACGCCAAAGTTGCAATAGAGCGAGTGAAAACACGATGAGCCAAAGCTGTAGCCCGTCAGCGCTATTCGGCTCTCGAGAAGGAAGTGAAGCGCTTATGTTGACGGGACAAAACAGCGTTGGTGGGCTCTCTAGACGACGAAGACGAGAAAGCCGCTAACACCGGCGACATCCGTCTCCTCTACCATGTTCACGTCGTCTTAGTGGGACTAAGATGAATGCTACGATGCCCGTGAAAGACACGTCTGGACAGTTATTGACCTATCCGACTGAATAGTTGAAATGCTGGTTCGAGCACTTTGGAAACCTTTTTCAAGTGTCGGTCACGCCATCAACACCTTTGCATGACCCGCCAAGGGCTCGACGCATTACCCGTGTCAACACAGAAACCCCATCAATGGGAAACCACGACATTTCCGGCTGACTGGATGCATGGCGTCTTAGTAAAGGTTCCCAAAAAGGGTGACCTGACTGTATGAAATAATTAGCGGGGCATCATGTTACTGTGTATCGTCTTCAAAGTCCTCTGCAAAGTGATCCTTAACCGGATACAGGAGAAGATTGCCGCAGCTCTCCGGCGCCAGCAATTCCGGCAGGATTACGCACTAGACGATCCTGTGTGAATCATATTGTCACGCTCCGTATCATCCTGGAGCAAATCAATGAATTCCAAGAGTCTCTGTACCTGGTGTTCATTGATTACGAAAAAGCTTTCGACCGTCTCAATCACGGAAACATGTGGGAAGCCCACAGGCGCAAGGATCTCCCTGAGAAAATCATCGGCCTCATCGAAGCACAGTACAGGGCATTTTCGTGCAGAGTACTGCACAAAGGTGTCTTGTCCGATCTGGCATTAGGATGTATACTATCGCCGCTACTAACTGTTCCACATCGTAATCGACGAGATTCTGGTAGGTGCGATTGATCGTGAACCAAATCTTGAATTGCTGTGGAAGCCCATTGCCATGGAGTACCTAAATGTAAACACGGTCAACCCTTTCAGCTTTACGGTTGCTGGGCTAGCAGTGGAGAATGCTGAAAGCTTCCAATATATTAGTATTTCAACTTGAACGTGAAATTTATGCTGTTGTACGCTAGTGAAACTTGGTGTGTATCAGTTGAGAACACTCAGCGGCTGCAGGTCTTCATCAATAGATGCCTGCGGTATATAAATCGTGCATGGTGGCTTCACAATTGGATCTCCAATGTGGAGCTCCATCATCGATGTCATCAAAAGCCGATAGCGACAGAAATTTGGGAGCGAAAGTGGAGGTGGGTCGGCCACACTCTACGCAGTGGCGGAAACAATATCGGCAAGCAAGCGTTAGATTGGAACCCAGTAGGACATCGCAGCAGAGGTAGACCTTCAGAAGGCCGGCTCCAGAGGAACGTTATCCTCCATTCAGGACATTTGTGCCAGAGGATTTTTTGTAGTAAACCTTCAGGACTGATGGAAACCTGTTCTTAGAAGTTTCTTCTGGGAATCCATCAAGATTCCATGGAAAAATTCATACATTGTATTTCTGTATTCTAGACTAAACTCCTGTTTCCTGAAGGGACTACCTTCTAACAGACTTAACTCCTAAATTCCCAACCCAAGTAACAATTCAAAATCATTAATAAGCATGTTGGTTGATTAAATGTGCTACAAAGGCGCCGACAGTTGTACAAGAGTTTATGTTGAACAAAATGGCGAATAAATGTTTCATGCAGTGGAAACTGCACGTTAGTTAAACATATTTCTGCTCATTGAATAACCAATGGTATAAAAGTTTAAAAACAGTTGCTTAAATATTCACATCATCTGTCCAATAGTGCTCTAATAATGATAGAATACAAGCTGCTTCCAACGTATGAGATGCCGTTATTCCACATAAGATCTTCAATGGAACAAGTAGCCTATTTAAAGTTTAACAACTTTTGCTTGATCATTTTATTCAACTTCACTGATATAGCTTAACAACAAGATATTACCATGTTTCTTTAATACAAATGTTACACTTTTATTCAAGCAATGTTGATTAGCAGTGGTACTGTGTCACTTATTTATCGTTGTTCGCCCTGTCCCTTTTTGTAAACACGATTGTTGATTAGGAGCCTAAAAAGAGCAACCGCGGCTACAAGCTTAAAGACCAAACAAACTTCTTGCAGCAGCTCTAAATATCGCACTCTTCGCACTTTTAAAAACATTTTGACTTACCTTTTACACTACACGCTCCAACGGCAGCAAAATCGGTAACAAAAACACCAGAAAAAGCAGCTGAAGTGGATCCTGGGCGGCTCCTCTGTTTGGTATTGACAATCTACTCTATCCACTTTGTTTCCGCCGGTCAAACCGGGCTTATTTTCCTTATGTTCATATCTTATAGCTGCCTGGAGATACACAAGTTTTACACATTCTCCTCCCGACACAAAACAGGAGCAGTGAAAATAAATAAAGTTCACTTATTTGGACGTTCAAATAAAAAAAAAGTTCGAAGCGATACCAATCTTACAACACAACACCGAACACCGTAAATTACTGACAGACTAGCAAAATAATTAGTATGATTAAACGTTGCGGTTACAATTATTCAAACATTGATCAACTTCATTGTTTATGAAGACCATTAGTTGAATAAAATATGTAAGCAATGTTTAAGCAGCATATGTACGGTAATGTATTCGACTCAGGAATTGAATATTTATAAACTGCTTTAAATCTGCCGATTCATGTAATTCGGATTGAAGCAGAGCGGATGCAGATGAGTGTGAACCCATAGATCCAGAGTTCGAGTCTTTCCATTGATGTGATTTGTCCCATAAAGTGTAATAAAAAAAAGATGTTGGGGGTACATAATCAGAGAGAGCTATTCAAGACACAAATGCAGAAATGTTGAAAGTTAAATCATTTTCTCATTTTATTGTTACATGATGCAACATGATGTTGAAGAAACGTTTAAGAATCGTTTTTGTAGCAATTATAAAATCATATCTATAAATAGAAATAAATTTCGTAAGTTGTATCACGGCTCCAGCATGTTTTGATTGTATTATGGTGGAATAAATATCGAAGAAAGCTTGTTATTATGCGCTATGCTGCTAGTGCACAATAACGGTTTCTAAAACCATTATTAAATGATTAAACAAATAGCGTCATACAACATTGTTTAATAAACGTTGAAGTAAAGTTTATGATGTTTGTGTAAATTGCTGATGGTTCTAACGTTGAACAAGAGTTTCACAACCGATGTACGATCATTGCATAAACATTGATTTCATCGTGCTTATAGAACGGTTGACGTTGAATAGATTCTCATTTTTGGGCGAACAAGAGTTGAAGAACAGTTTTATTTCAAAATTATTCAAATATAATACGACTTTCAGTTTAATAACGTTGCTTTGAGAAACATTTCTTAAAGCAAAAATTGTTTCTTGGGAAGCTCTTGGTCCGCGTGCCCAAGTGGTACCAGACCCTTTATGATAAATTTATAAACATCATCAACTACATGAACGAATGATTATGACGAGAAAGTCACTGCACACTGTACGTACATATCAACGTTGGCCACACCTTGAACAAAAGTGAACCAGTGTGCGACCAAAAAAACGAATCGTTGTGCTCCCCACGGCGAATAACAACTTGTAGTGATATGTATTGAAACGGATGTGCTCATAGTTTGCATCTGAAATTCTGCGCTTAGTATATCCGATGCATTCATTTATGTATAGACGGCAGTGACTCTAGTTCACAAATCAGGACGAAGGAAAGAAAAATCAGCGTATCAGATAGGGACATATAGCCTGATGTTCGTAATAGCTGCGCGATTGCATGACAGTTTTAATAACACTAGTTTACAAAATAAAACGAAAGTCGTGAACTTCTGTCAACGACCAAAATTTTTGAGGCATAATTTAGCGCTGATTTCGAAACCGTGCTTCCAAAAAATTTAAGTAGAACAGTTTTTGAGTTTTAGCTTAATTTTGAGTTTTACAACTTTTTAAATATGGAATTTAATGAAATTCAAATATCTTGCGTTTTGTTCAAACAATTTTAAATCTTTTTCCATAAATTTACAACTGAATGTAATACCATTCGATCATTTGAATGCAGGTTTTGCGTCAGATTGATGAAATTCAAGATATTGGCGAGTTTTGGGGACGATGTCTTTAATTTTAGCAAAATTTCCAAAAATATATGGAGAAATGTATTTTTTTGATAAGAAAAACACAATTTCAAATTTTTTTCTCAACGTTTATTTGACAGACCATATGTAGGCGAGTTCCAGAAAAAATACAGCTTTATCGGAGCATTGATTACGGAGAATGAGATGTGTGAAGTGAGCGACTTTGCTTAAAAATAGAACAAAAATCGATTTCAAGTCATCAACCTTGTATGGAAGGTCGAAAAAAATGTCCACTCTACTGTATTTTTTTTTCCTTCGCGTTTTTGAACTCAGGGCATGATTCTACACCAAAAACGATCATCAGCTTACCGAGTTCAAAAATGCTGTAAACTAGTGTAATTAATAAGTGTTGAGATGTACACCTTCTGCTTTAAGCCTTGGCTGTGGGTTTGATTCCCGCTCCAGTCGCGGAAAACTGTGAAAAGTGCTCATAGAACACTAAGCTGACAAGTAGGCTCTTCTCTAGTGCAAACGCTTCCAGAAAGAAAGGAATGATGATGGTGACTAAAGTATTGAATCAAATTTGTCTAATTTCACAACTCACAGTCATGCAATGCAGCAATAGTCTCTCTACAAAATGAGCCATAATTTACTTACCATTCACGATGCACCATTCCCGTCATTCGTCACTATGCTGGTAATTGTTACAGGCAACTTCTCGACAGGAAACTCTATTTTTTACGTCATGCTGCTGTTGCGGTTCGTCTATATGTGCTCCACCCACACGGCTCCGGTGCACTGTGTTCCTTCCTACCTGTGTCTTTCCAAACCACTATACCATAGGGACCTCGTGTGCAACTTTTCGCCCCGTGAAAAGTTGGCAGCTGTGGCTAACTCATATCAACCATATCACATCAACCGGGGTGGAACGAAAGCTCCTTCGGAAAACGTGTAAACGAACATATCTAGTTAGAGATTTCCCGGTCGGTGGAATGTCGCCATGGTTCCCCCCATAGGATGGACATGGATTTCCGACTGTTCTACACCGTGCGGTGAACCCAGTAAGGGCACGTTTCTGGTTTGTGCAGTTTTTTTTTCTTGCTTAGCGGTGGATGCTTGTGAACCATACGGAAGAATATATTTTCCGTATGAATGGCTCGGTAATATACTTCCTTTTTAATTAAATAACGAACCATGCTGCAACCACGGGAATACACCGGCGCGGAGTCTACGATGTGGGCCGGTGATTCTCAAACCTTGACTACGAACTCGGTTTCTTGAATGAGACATACTTCAGGGAAAAAGTATCTCGAATGCTTGAACTTGAAAGGGTTTTTAGGTGATCTTCGATAAATCTCCCAGGAGATATGGGAAATCAGGACGAGAAAATCTTTGCCAAAAGGTTTACTACACTGATAACTTTTATTCCACCATCTTGGTAGGAAACAGTTGAGTGTTTCTGAACAAAATGGTTTCGCTTCAGATGCCAGTTGAGTACCCCTGGGCCATACACGGTTACTTGCTGCTGCCGGTAGGTTGGTATTTCATTTTCATTATTAACCCTCAGGTGTTGGTAGCATATTGTGCTCGCAGTTTATCGCGGCCAGTCTTACCAACGGAGTGCGGTTCACCTCACTGCTCCTTGTGAAAAAGTGAAATAATCCTTGTCCAGTGGCCATGTCATGTCATTAGATAAATAGCTGCCAACATGAAAGAGAACTGCGGAGGGTGGAACAAAATATTGTCGAGTGTGTCAGCTTGTAGATGGTGGTATTTTTTTTTTCAATTTAATGGGAAGATTGTTCCAACTGTTCAACTGAGCAGAGTGTATCTATTTAAACCTTACTCAAAACAATAGTTTGAGCGCTTTATTTCATTAGAAATTAGTTCACATAATTACTGAGGTTAAGGACCGTCTTTCACAACAAAAGTTAAAGCCGCTTAATCCACTAAACAACATTCCCATGGCCGCCAAACCCTTCGTTTCTCCGGAACCACCAATAAGGCATTATTGCTTCAGAGGGGGCTAGTGCATATCG
This sequence comes from Aedes albopictus, assembly GCF_035046485.1. NCBI lineage: Eukaryota > Metazoa > Arthropoda > Insecta > Diptera > Culicidae > Aedes > Aedes albopictus. The sequence goes on along the minus strand of NC_085138.1, from coordinate 58,168,095 downwards.
GATACTCGAGTTAGCTGCGTAGCCTGCGATCATCGATGACTCACTTTGGGGAATCCCCTAAGGTAGCATGTAGGCACTTAGGCGCCGTCCACAAATTACGTAACGCTCTAGGGGGAGGGGGAGTCCGGTCGTGCGTTACGGCCCATACAAAAATTTTTGGGGTTTCATACAAAAAAGCGTTACGGAGGGGGGAGGGGGTGGTCAAAAAATTCCTATTTAAGCGTTACGTAATAAATGGATGCTGCCTTAGCCAGTTTCCCAAGTGGTCCTCACAACTCTCTTTGTCCTCGAAAGGCGGGCAGGGCCAGCCTCACGTCCGCGCCCAACTGTTTTGCAGGCATCAAGAACTGATGCCTACGTGCCAGATACCAGATCTGAACTGCTGAAGGCAAGGGTATCACTACCCTTCAGGCTCTATCAGCTAGCACCAGAAGGAGTTGTTGAACCTGCTCCGGCCCTAAGCGGGGACCCCTTTCCAACCGCGGGCCTTACCCCTTACCCAGTAGACCGACGCCACGACAGCAACTCTACCACCTACACTACCAGGAAGTTCTCCCCGCGGCCGCTTAATCGCTGTAGGGGTCGATTTCGATCGCAGCTCACCGGTATGGCCTGCGTAGCCGACTCCGAACCCTTGGACCACCTCTTGTGTAGAGTCTGAACTGCCCATTCTCCGATTCCACGCGCCACCTCCTCTGTAGCTCCAAGACTATGTGGGAGATAGCCGTTGAAGCGGCATTCCAGGTAAACTCATCCCTACACATCCTCTGGACAGGATTGTCCGGAATTGTGTCCTCCCCGCATGTGGCAAACATGCGGTCAAGCATTGTGCGAAAACGCGGGCACACGAATAAAACATGTTCTGCCATTTTCTCAAACTAGCACAAACTGGACATTTGGAAGAACCCGCATGACCGAAACGATGTAGATGCTATCGGAACCAACCATGTCCTGAAAGGACCTGTGTCAGGAGGAACGATACTTCCCCATGGCGCCTGTTAAACCAACTATCCACCCTCGCGATCAACCTGTGAGTCCACGCTGCCATTTGATCATGGAGGACATCCTGGCATCCTATACCTCTTGTGTTTCGAAGCACTCTATGTCCTCCCTGATAAGGATGATGATAGGCACCATACCAATGAAGAGACGCAGAGCGCATCGTGTTACACAGTACGGTACGTGCTCACATCCCTCAGGAACCTAATGTGTAAGTACTTTCTAGCTTACCACGGTAGCTTTCGGTACTTAGCGCCGTGCCCAAGCCGGGCCGCTATTTAGTGTGGATGTAGCGACATTAGCCAGAAGCTTATGCTTACTGCCATACACCGCTGAACTACTGAACATCTTCCGGTACAGAGGCACTACAGTTTGACGGAGCACTTTGAAGTGATAGTGCAATCGCCTACACTGATTACCGTTTGCTGTTCCGACCTTCGGCTCTTCACAACAACCACCTTAGTTTTGTGGTGATCCAACTCCAGTTTCCAGATCTTATCCTCACCTCCACAACCTTGTTCGAGTTCTTCGATCGACTCACCGTTGACCTCGAGCGTAATGTCGTCAGCAAAGCCGACAATCTCCACCCTCAGCGGAAACTCTAACCTCAACACCTCGTCGTACATGACATTCCATTGCATTGTTCATCCGAACCCAGGATGAAACCTTGCGGAGCTCCTGAGGTTAGGTGATAGCACTTCCAACCTGCCTCCGTGTCATAAACTAGTACTCGATTCTGGAACTTTTTCAAATCTTGTGCACGTACCGTCTACCCCCGTTGGTTTGAACGACACCTCATGCAAACCAACGGGGTTAATTTTTAGTTTGAACTTCTAGCAACCCTGTGGACGACGAAAAACCCCACTGCTGGCAGCCTCATTTTATGTTTTGTTTTGATTTTGCGTTCCGTTTCACCCCGTTCTATTTGCAGAATGAAGTTTGAGCCATTTTTAATTTGAACGATGTGCAGATTAGAGGGGGTCAAATTAAAAAGTGTTCAGATTAGATGCGGTCAAACGAACGGGGGTAGACGGTACACGAGTATCCCTAGACATAGGAGCGCATCGGCGCTATTGAACGCGTTCCTTACATCCAGAGTCACTACTGTACAGTAGCAAATATCCCTCCTCTTACGCTTGAGCTGCTTGAGCGGTATCTCGGTGCTCTTTGTAACCGACAAAATAGCATCTACGATCGACCTCCCCTGCCGGAAACCGAACTGGTTGCTCGAGAGATCATTTACACCCTCGGTGTGCCTCATCATTCTGTTGAGGATGATTTTTTCGAGCACCTTCCCCGCCATGGCGGTTCTGCCGCTTCCAAACTTCTGGGAAAACTACTTCGTCCAGCCATTTCTGCATAGCAGACCTGAACATCCCGAGAGCCTCTGCAATAGCTACTTTCAAGGTCAGGTTCGGAACACCGTCCGTACCAGGGGCCTTACCAACATTAAGGGAGTTTGATATCCCCGCAAGTTCCACATCGGTGTCCCTCTCCTCATCGCCAGCCCCAGTCATCAGGCTGTCCTACGAAAGGAGGCCAAGGACAAGGATCATGACGCGGAAAAAGCGCCTTGATGATCCCCTCCAACATCTCTAGAGATTGCTCTGTATGAGTCATTACACTTCTCGTCTTGGCCATCACGATCCTGTGATGCTCCACGGATTCGCATTGGCACTCTGACCACAGACAAACAGACGTAACACTCTGATATTTTACATCGTACACCGATTGAACGGTCTATTTAAAAATTTGTTAGTTGGCCAACTGACCATCCGTGGCGCTCGCATCGTTTTTGCTCGAGTTTGACGTTTGCCCACTACCGCCACCTAGTTGATGGTCGGTCAAACTCAGTCATTTTAACATTGGGCGAACATGTTTCCGTGACTATGATTTTATTCGAAAAATGTCCGAAGTGTTACGTCTGTTTGTCTGTGCTCTGACAGAGACCCTCAAAGCAGGCCTTTGTGCTTGCCCTTATCTTGGTTTTCAGCGCAACTTTGGCAGCGGCGAACATTATCCGCCGTTCGTTTCGCTCTTCCTCAGTTCGTGCTCGCTGCATCCGCCGCCTAGCCCGTAGGCAGGCGCGGCGCAGGTCCGCAATCGCTCGGGGCCACCAGTAAGCCGGAGGTCTCCCATTACAAGGGTGGACTGGACTAGCACTCACCGCTGCCAGCTCGTCGCTGTATAAACTAAGTACATAGGTTTCGCTAACGGTGGAGCGAGCGCCTACTTGAATACCACTTCGACGAAGTATGATGTCTTCCGAGGGCTTGGCCTTGGACTAGCCGCCTTTTCCTCTATCCGCTGCCTGCTGCACTGCCCATATTCGCATAGGTGACGTAAACGCCACATAGGTCAAAATCCACTTTTTTAGCTTAACATATCCTACACCATGTATAGCATATGCTCCAATTATTAAAAAAATGTGTTTGTTCTAAAACATGTGAGTATATTGAAAAAAACGTTTTGACGTAACCACCATGTGGTCGCAATACTGACGTCTGCGTACAAGAAAACTGAAATCTCCCCATAAAACGTGATTGAACATAATTTATTGAGCTAATTTATTGACATAAACATAATTTATATTTGAAATATCTAATTATTTGATTTCAGATGCCTGAAAGTTATTTTCAATACCAACAACTTTCATATTGAATATTATCAATTATGTTTAATACTTATTATGGATGCAATGTAGATACTGAAACATTTATGATGCTTTGACAACAACATGCGAATAATTTAACAAATTGGTACTTGATAGCCTACAACTCGTAATGGTGAGCCTTCCTGGTTTTCTGCTAATATGGTATAAGTTTGTCATTTCTCTGGCATACGAGCTACGTACCCAGCCCACCGCAGCCTGCCATGTTTTATCCGCGTCATTATCAGTTAACCGATTTTGTCAGCCTGTTTTGGGGACACATTTTTTGTTCTCCTTAAATATCTAAATAGATTTTCAAGCAGTAGTTTAGTGATGAATATGATTGAATTAGTAAAGTTTGACCGTAAGTTAATGAGAGCAAAAAGTTTGTGGGGCTGACAAAATTGGGTTCAAACTGTATCGATTTATTTACATACTTGGTACAATTCGTAGTTCATGCAACGCCGCCATATGCCGTGATTCTGGCTAGCGGCGAGTATTGTTCGCAGTTAACGTGCTTACTTTAAATTACTCTAAAATGGATCCAAACACCTCATGTATGAACAGTTATATTTTTGTATGGATGGTTGTGGTAGATCTCTATCGCTTCCTCTGAATTACGACGTAAACTCCTCAAACCCCCGTTCAGCTACTTACTAAGTGCTTGAAGCAAACTCATTGAAACCCGAAACGTGAGTTTTTGTGGCACCTGATTGATTAATGAAATAGTAAACTCATGGTTAGCCACTAGTTAAATCATGCCACAGCAAAACTATTATAAGTTTTACGTTTTGTTTCAAACCCATCATTGAAACAATACTACTGAACTGTTCTGCCCATAACTGCATATTTGTAACATTTGCATATTTTGATGGTATTGAGTTAATATCGGGGATCATCATCAAATCACAAGTGCTTTCGACCACCTGAATAAAAAAATCAAGTTTTTTCTAGGATTTATGAAAAAAATACCAAGCCATTTTGTCTCATTGAGCAATGTGACCGCATAACAGTTACACTAGGAAAATAGATTGGCTTTAAAGCGTGACATAAATCATACTGAGGTTCGATTTATTTTTAGACAATTCCCCCAGCATACAGGAACTGCTGTAGAAAATTTGATTGCTATACGACTGATGAAAAATTTATGAGAAATTTTTAAAATTTCGATTCATTTCTATACTATTCAAAGTTGCAACTTTGGGTTCCATTTTCTCCAATGCCTACTTTTGTCGAATGTTACTGTTATGCGGTTATGGGCAGTGTTGTGGCTCTTCAGTCTAACAAAAGTGAAACGGTCAGCAGTAGCGTAGCCAGAAATTGTCTCTGGGAGGGGTTTTCAACGGTCAATGATACTTTTTTGATTTGCCACTTACATTTTGTAAACAGTAATTAGCAATTGTATTCGTAGTTTGAAAATAGCGGCGCAGCCGAAATTTTTTTTTTCGCAAAGCGCTTTATACTGAAAATTTGTTCCAAAATTTTTGGCTCTGTGGGGGGGTTAACCCTAAAACCACCCCCCGTGGCTACGCCAGTGGGTCAGGAGTTTGGCATAGCCGTTTTAATCCTGTTAGACTGAGAAAGCCACAACAGTTCAACATTTCTTCCCAGTCGTAAACACCCTCCAAAACTTAGATAAATTAAATCCATATCTCTCTGATTAGGCGTTGGATGTATGAGCTTTTGATGTTTACTAGTTTAACCCTCTAATACCCAATCCCGCCTTTAGACGGGGTATAGTTTGAGCATTTTTGTATTTTTTTTTCGTGGAAAATCATTTTTTTTTATATTTTTGGCTGATATTTAGGACTGTTTTGTATATCTCAAAATGATTTTTGGTGTATTTTAAAACGTATTTACATTTTTTAAAAATCATTGAAAAATTGATGTTAAAGTCGCCTTTTAGAAGTCATTGTTTATTTTGTATTGAATCGTTTCAATAAACATATTTTATTTATTTTTTCCCAAACCATTCTATCCTTGTTTAATAGTTTAAGGGAATCGGAAACACTCTAAAATTATTTTCCTTAAAATTACACGGAATATAAAATTTTCTGTGAAAAAAATTTAAAATAATAATATTTCAACAATAATCGTTATATCTCAAAATGTTTTCATCTCAAATATCCGTTCCCCAAATTGGCGTCCAGGAAAAATATGAAAGTGTTGGGATTTTCAAAAATAAAAATTAGAAAAATCAAAAACTGAAATTCACGAAATCGAGAATTAAAAAGAATCATCTTCCAAAACATGTTTAAATCGATTTTAGATGACGAAAAATGATATTTAGATCAAAATCAAAAATTTGGGTATTAGAGGGTTAATTGTAAAAACTTAGTGTAGAGGAATAGTACAAGGTTATTAAAATGAAATTATTTTCGTAACATTTCGTAATTTGTCGAATATGAGAAAAAATAAATGAGGCCCGCGGGTGACACTTAATGTTTCAGTTTATCAAGTAAATCTCAAAAAAATGTAAATATTACTAAGGTATCTATATATATAAAAATGAGTTTGAAGTCCCTTTGAGGCAACAAAAGTCACGAACGGCTGAACTGATCAGCGTGACTCTTGCACGGTTCGATTCGTATTCGTGGTGGCTGTGTTTATATGTAATAAAAAGTTACGAAAATCAACTTCAAAGAAGAGCAATTGTAAAATTACTGAAATTGTTATGAGCGGGGAAGAAATTCAAAACGATCACAATAAAACCAATCTAGAGTGCGGTGTCAAAATGACTCCCCAGCAGTTGTCAAACAATCACAATCAAAATGGCAGTACAACGTCTGCCGGGACAGCTAGTTTCTTAATAAATACGTACAACACCATATTTTGGATAAGGCATAAAATAACCTTTTCAACATAGACTGCCTTAATTGAATGGTGCATTGGAATAAGCTGTTAGGATCCATCGCAGAGCCTGGGGATTAATGTTAATTTCGATATTTTGCACACATTAAACGAAATAAGAAAACTAGTCGGCGTAAAATCAAATTGGATTAGGCGATTTTTTGGACAGGTAAAGATAAGCCAAGGAATCATAGTATTTCAAGAAATAATGCACATGCTTTGATATCCCAATTTCTTGCAGGACATTTTCCCATAATCATTGAAAAACAGTTGGTCCGGTCTGATTTAAAGCCGACCAACTGTGAATCTTACTACGATGCCCACGCTTTATGGTACGCTCGACCGCACTATCAGATAGTTCACATTTTCAGAATGTGACGTGTTAGCTTTATTCTGAAACCACGGTTAGTACATCTTCTTTCGAGTCGGGACTGCTGCTTATCAACAAAGAATGTATTTAACGCACGAATACGGACATTCAGCCGGAGACCCGGGTTCGATTCCCGTTCCGATCGGGAAATTTTTTTCGACTCCCTGGGCATGGTGTATCATTGCACTTGCCTCACAAATGCATGCAATGGCAGGCAAAGGAAGACCTTCAATTAATAACTGTGGAAGAGCTCAGAGAACACTAAGTTGAAGCGAGGCAGGCCAAGTCTCAGTGGGGACGTAGAGCCATATAGAAGAAGAAGACGGACCTAGAGATGGACATTCCGGAAAAAAAATTCAACACGTGTTCAGAAAACGGGTACCGTAATAGCTAAAATAACGGTCATAGCAATCTGGTTGTTACGTCAACTTATCCGTGTAATCATTCATCAAAACGACTGAATGGTCGCATAAACTGACGTACACGTTTTAAATATGGAAAAAAATACATGAAACATCTTAAAATCATTGCGGCTCACTTTTTGTAGCTGTAATCCACGAAACTGACAGATTATTTCATTCAAATAGTCGGTGCATAGGGTCTAAGACCATTTGGGCAGGAGCACCTATTTTGGGCACTTGCTGCTATAACACAGTCAATTTTGAACCGATCGACTTAATTTTTGAAACACGAATAGCAAGACGCAATATCTAGCTATGTTCATAAATTCAAGTCAATCGGTTTGAAATTAACTGAGTTATAGCAGCAAGTGCCCAAAATAGGTGCTCCTGCCCAAATGGTCTTAGATCCTATGTAAATCCGGAAAAATCTATAAAATCGCATCAGAGCAGACGTTGGTGGTTACATCGACTATGCGAATATGGGCAGTGCTGTTGTTTTAGCCGATACTGTAGCGAACCGTCAGGTGATCGCTGGGAGTGTAGCTATCGTCTACTCTCCAGTTGCAACTACAGTCGACTTTCTACATCTCGATATTGAAGGTGTAATGATTTTTCTGTTAAAATAATAAAAATAATAAAAAAAACCATCGTTCTCTGATTGGTATAAGATTCTTGATACCACCATCAGATTGGCTGTCGATGATATCATAAATTAAGTTTTCTCACCAATCACAGATTTCTACGCAGTAGAATCAGTAGAGAGCCTCCGCGCTTTAGTATAAATAGAGGCTACCAACGCGCATTAGGTGAAGTATTTGTGCACCCTTCGGGCCAGTGACGACCGAATCCAGCCTGCCGATCGTGGAACGTGAGCAGTTTCGCCGAACGACCTAGCCGATCGAGAGCTGCTGTGCATACGCTGGTAGGCGTCCATCCGATCAACAACGACCAACTGGTGCCTGAGAATGCCTGATCTCTGCAATTCTTATTGCATGAGAAATCAGATGAGAGTTATATCAGAATGTTTTCCTCTATCGCCGGTCCAGAGCAATGTTGGTCCACCGAAGGGAACTATTGCGCTTTGTGGCTATCACGCATCCGCAGACCGACGTAAGTAGCCTGTGCCTACGAACAGTGAAAAAATGCAATAATGTGTGATTTCTAACAGCGCTTTAGAGCGGTCGGTTTTTTGTACGCCACCGATGCAGATACGCAAGCAAGAAGAGTGCACTGTGAAAAATGCACGAAGAAAAATGCGCGAGTTAGGGCTAGGTTTTTTAAATTAATTAATTTGTGCAAATGTTAATCAAACTGCATAAGCCTAGAAAAGTATATGTAGTGATTGTGAGAACACTAATTGTGATAAAGATTTCTTTGTGTTTTTGATTCTTTTACGTTGTTTTTTTTATGGAATTCCTCTATTGCGATTGCGTTGGACCTACGACTTCCCGACTGAGAGCTGGGCAACCCTTAAATGAAATTTCAGCATTCCTTTTCAGGAATGGCGCTAAAGCTGGAATTTTTGAAACGAGCATTCTGTTTTGATTTTTTTAGCCTAATTTTTTTGTTTTATTTATTTTACCACCGGGAGAAAACGTTACAAAGGGACCATCGAGATAGGGAGAGATTGAAATGCAGAACAAATTCGTAATGCACACTAGATTGAAAAATCCACCGTAACTAGGAAAAACCGTCAACAAACAGATGTCACTTCGCGTTCCCAGAATGTTTGCACCCACGAAACGGGATCTAGCAACTCGCGAATATGGGCATATCGACATATGGAGAGAAAATCTAGAACAAAAACGAACGACCAATTTGCTTGTCCCGGGATTCGGGATAAAACTTGTTGCTTATCCCGGGAAATCCCGGGAAATTTTTCAATGTGCTTAAAAACGCAATTTTCTGGTTAGGAATATGTTCTATTTATCAAAAAAAAAATGGCTCAAATCAAGTAACTGGTCTTATCAATTTGAATTCGTTCTCTGAAAATACGAATTCAATAAGCAAATGTTAATACATAATGATTTCATCGGCCAGTGAGGTATTTCCGGAGTTCGAAAAGATGTGTTCGCTTTTATTTGACGTCGGTTTGATTATTGGTTTAACGTACCATGTAGCTCTAAAAGTAACAGCTCTATCCCGGTTACTTTTGAAAAATCGATAATTGCCGAATCAGTTTGGTATTCTTTGGCATATTCCTTTTTCAGCCGATTCCAGTTCTTACCGCATGCTCGATGGGATCATGCATACAGGACAATCCAGCATTCAACTCGGCAACATCATTATCAGTCTGGCTTTGGCTGTCTTGCAACAATCACACTTCCAGTTCCTTGATGAACTTAATCATTTGCGTTTTCGATAAGTTTTCCAGTTCTGCTGGCATTTGCGTTAATAACGGAATACCTTGAAGGAACTTCAGCACTTCTTTTTGGCGCCGTTCGTTGATTCTTTTCGTGATTGCATCAAAGAGATCGTTTCTAACTTTAGAGTTACTTTTCTTAAGCTTCGAATACAAGATACTCTAACAGCCTTCCGCAGACAGTTCCCGTCTTCCCACTGCTTCCTAAGCGAGTCTTATTAACTGAAGAGCTTCCTGAAGGTTTACTGCAACCTCAAAATCAATGTCCAACATAAGACCTGAAAAGCCCAATCGGGTAATTGTCTCTTTGATGCAATCAAAACAACAAATTAAGTGCTCCAGCATCGTTTCAGTCGAATTCCAACGAAATTTGACGTCCACATACAGTTGAAGTGATTTATGCAACATTTTCGTGATTATTTCTTGGAGGCGATTTTCGAAAAAAAAAATCCCGACTCTTTGAATACGTTTCAGAGACTCTTCAAATCCAAATCAAATCGAAAAAATATGTGAGAAATGTGTGTCCCGGGAATCCCGGGATTTTCGGGACGGTGAAAAATGTTATCCCGGGATTTGGGAAATCCCGAATTTTCCAAGATCTCGGGATTTTTTGTCCCGGGATATCCCGGGTTGGAACCTCTAGCGTGAACTGCTCGATCGGCCACCGCGGAGGTACGTTATAGGTACAGAAGAAGACCCCGTTTATACTTTGGTGTCTACGAAGCCCTCATTGGTAGTAGGCACTAACTCCTGTCGTCCATATCGCCGCCATTTTTCTGGACCCATCCGCTAGCCAATTGCCTTTGCCGGGGGTACCGAATATATGGGTCCGCTGTGATGGCGATATCCGTCCCCCCTCCTTGAACCACCCGTTGGGTGCCCGTTGTTCACGGATTTCCCAGAACTAATCAAACAAATGGGTGAACTCGTGCAGCCTTATGCCTTATGGCCTTCGGCACCGCATCATCTGCACAGATTGTTCCTGTCAAGGCCTTTGCAGTCCCATGACTTGTGTCCTCTGGTTCCAGACACCTGAAGCGAACCCCCGGTGGCTCATGCAAGGTCAGTTTGCATACTGACCAGCCCACGTTTAGCTTCCCTACTTAAACGGACTTATTCACGTCCGCCACAGGTAGCTGTATCAAGGCTAAACCTGTGTCCCTGCCGTAGCCGCACGACTGCGGTAACCATCTGCACCTCGCACTGCTGCCGCAGTGCTGTGATGATTTCTTACGCTCCGGTGATCTCGTCTAAGTTTTCTTTTTCAGAATCGCCTCCGCCGTGAGAGCCCTCACCTCGACCCCTTCGCCAAGGACCTCTTCCACCAGACTTTTATAGGCAGCTCCCTTGTGCTCCTTGTCGCGCTTGAGTTCGAGGAACGTCTAATACTGCGTACGTCGGCTCGTTTCGCATCGCCTTCAAGACGACCGAGTGCTTAGACTGTTCGGTCTTGATGACGAGCGCGTCGTGTTTCTCACGCTTAACACCTTCCATCTCCGGGGTTTGGTGTCCCTACGATCCTGCTCATCCAACGTTTTTTTTTCTGCTTCCTCTTCCGCTCAACTTTCGTCCAGACCTTTTCGGCTTCCTGCGAAAGCGAAGGCCTCCGTCTGAGTAGGCTTCGTAGTTAACCATTGCTTCCGCCGCTGCTGCAGTTTTCATGAGTCTCTCGTGATCTTGGTTGGCACCGACCATCGGCTTACCTACGAAGTCGCAACAGGGCCGTTGAACTTCGTGGACACAAATTCGATGATCTTGCTAAGCTGCTGCACAGCCACTTCTATTGCAGACAGCCTAGGTATCTCTTTTTTTGGTTGATGGCGTTCATGATGGCTCTTCTACATGAAGAATAGTCAATCTTCACCAAATTTGGGCCTTTCATAGACAATAAGATGATCAACTGACAGTGTAGATTAGAGAATTTATGATGTACTTCGTGAAAAGTCTAGTGAAAATGCCTACTCGATAATTTGTCTAGCTCCGGTAGGCCCCGGTACGTAGTTTGTGTTCCTTGTGCCACTTTCCTCGTCTCTTACGATCAGCTCTAACTCCTCTAACTGCAAATTTGCACAAATGCTGAACTTGCTGCATGTCACAGAAAATGGACTCTTCCGGAAGAAAAAGTATGCTAATACTCGGTAGCACACACTGACCTCCCATTAGCCCCTTTTCCTCCTGGTTGGACTGATTGTAGGGGTACAAGTGGACCATGATATTAGGTTTCACATACGTCTACCATCCAGTTCAACTGCCCACAAACTTTTAGTCGCACAGCTACATGTGCGGCCCACGAGATCCGGTTGGTGTCGGAAATGTCGAGCAAAAAGGAAATATGAAAAACTTTGACATTCACCTCCATCGCGCCGAGGACGTCGTCGACGGCCGGTCGTCGCCGACAAGATCGGCAAATGTGGGGCAGACAGGAAACAATTTTTCCTTACATTGGGTCAGCCAGCGTGCAGTATGCAAAACTACACGGAAAAATGGTTTACCGTAAAACGCGGTATCTTTGATAATGCGGGTCACTTTGATAGTGCGACAGGCATGGTATAGTTTAGCTTATAACTATGATTTCTTCAACCAGTTAAAAAAAAAAGGCAAACGTAGATCAATTCTATAAATATAAAAGTTCATCTTAGACGTATTTTGATTAAAACCTAGTTTACATACAACTTTTTGAGCAAAAAATAAAAATTGTTGATATTTTTGTTATTTCTCAACCCCTTCAAGCAATTTGCTATACGACTTCGTTTCAACTATTTTTTCAATGAATAGACTCTTATTCTCGATTGATTCATCATAGTAGATTCCAAATCTGGCCTGGAATCTCTTAACGAAGTGTGTTTTTACGAAATGGAAGCAATTTTGTAAATTGGGACATAAATCTTCATACATCGATAAACGCCTAAAAGTATGCAATGCCCTTGTATTTTCATGAATATAATTCTATGTTGTTCAAAATTTGTTAACAAAACATTCACAAACTACCCAAAAAAAGAAAACTCACCATGAATAGCATGTAATCATATGTTGAAGTACCGTTAAGCATTTATTTTTTCAGAGATAATGATTTTTGATAGCTAAATTCACAGTGTTTTTCACTCAGCATTCCACAAACTCATTTTTACGTGTAGAATTTGGTAAATAATCAATGTTTTGATATGAAAATTCTATCTGGTATATTCTACAAGGCTTAATCCATCATGTTCATACTCCTGAGATTTCAAACTCTGATTATTTTTGAAGATTTGTGTGTTTTTCAGGGCATTATCAAAGTTACCCCAAAATGAAAAACCTGATTCTCGCTCATATGAAAAACTAAAAGTCACCCAAAATATTTAAGATTATCGAATCTTTTAGTTGCAATTGATAACTGATACCCCAGTACTTGTTTTAAAAATATAAAACTAGGGTAAATACTGTAACATGGCAAAATATTGAGAAAATTCCCTGAAAAACTATCAAAGTAACCCCGTTTTACGGTAATACTTATTTACGAGATGCGATGGAATGAGATTCTGAATTCGCAGAGAACTAGAAGTTTTGCCCAAGTATGACAAACTGTTGTAGATGTATGAGTGCTTTCCTGATTTTAGAAAAGTTCCATTAACACAGTGCAAAATATGAACATTTAGCGTGTAAGCGCAATTTCATGCCCTACAATGACTAACAGGAAATAGGTGACAACTATAAAGTGATTACATACTGATGACACATAAATATAATTTTCAACAATTTGTTTGTAGGTAGTCACTAAATGTTCAGAACTAAAAACTAACTTCGCTTCAAATGCTTAAAAATGCATTTCCTCTGAACAAACGAACTTGTTCGGAAAACGGAAAACACGATGTCAAAATATTAGTTCACAAGGTTGTGAAGCGCGCAAGTGAAATAGGAAACTTTGTTCCGCATTTCATTGGCGACTGTTTGTGGTTCGTTCCATCCAGTATACTGCTGCTGCGAAACCAATCTTCGGTGCAGCAGCAATCAGGACACTTTTTGGTTGGTCTTGAAAACTAACTTTCCACGAAGAATCCCAAGTAGGTATACGGGGGCATAGCATAGGAAAAATAAAAGCAGAAATCTGAAGCTTTCAAAACTTATCGCGCACGTAGGTAGAGGTGGTCCACCTCACTTTCACAGCCAACAATCGCTTCGGATCGGACGCTTGCTTTCCCAAGAACACTGATGGCCAATACTTTTGCTGTCACTTGGCCTGGAAACTTTGCGCCATCCACCACAGTAACCTTTCGAAAGTGTCCGGAAACATTTTGCACCAAAAGCCGCCCGTTGAGTTCGTTCAGGCGGCCGATAGATGCGCCTGGTGAAAATGACAGGATCCGGGGTAAGATGGAGAGAAAGTTTTTCGCTCCGCTAGTTTGAAAGCTTTTTACGACAGCAGCCACAAAAATTAGCTGGGGTTGAAAATTGAGATTATCCTGAATAAAAAAATTCAGACCAAGATGTGTGTTATAAAAAATTGATGAAGCACGAAGTTTTCCTTTTGATGTTTCCTCGCTTTTTCATTTATTCAATTTTTTCATGATATTCCATGCAGGGGTGCCATATATACAGATTTTTCTGTATTATACAGACTTTGAGCATCTGTACATGTAGCGTTTAATTATGAAATACAGATTTTTTCTTGCATAGGATACAGTTGTTTCCGGACCGGAATTTTGTATGGAATGCAGATTTTTGAACAAAAGTTGCAGAAAGTCATCTGGCATCCCTGATTGTATGGAACAAGTAAGAAAAAAGACTTTATGCAATTCAGTATCATAATTTACATTTTATATGACAAATGTTGGTATCATAATGTCCAATTTTTCCGAACTGGATCATTATGCAACTGAAATGAGTTGCATAATGAAAAATAGTTGTATAATGTTCATAATGCAACTCATTTGCGTTGCATTATGAACATTATGCAACTCAAATGGGTTGCATTATGAAAAAAATCATTGCATAAAATTTTGTATGGAACTCGTTGCAAAACTCGATTTTTTCAGCACTCTTCGTATTTATCCAACTCGGCAAGCCTCGTTGGATAAATGAACGACTCGTGCTGAAAAAATCAACTTTTTGCAACTCGTTACATAAATAACTATTTTGCAACTTGGCACTATAATACTGAATTTTATACTTGCCGTTTTAGTGTCACTACGGCCTACTTTTCCTCACTATAAAAATGAGTTGCATTATGATTCATAATGCAACTCATTTGGGTTGCATTATGAATCATAATGTAATTGTTTGGGCAACAACCTGTGTTTCCACGTCAAGAGCTTGAAAAACTGTGACGGTTATAGCACAGCTTGCTTGATTCAAGTTTTGCGACTAGTTTGATGGAACACGTGGGTGATCCCGTCCAACCAACTGATGGAAATGATCATATTAAAGTATTTTATTTTCGCATTGCAAAAAATGTTGTATGCAACTCGTTGCAAAACTCTATTTTTACAGCACTCGTCATATTTATCCAACTCGGCAAGCCTCGTTGGACAAATGTATGACTCGTGCTGTAAAAATCATCATTTTGCATTTTGCATAACTATTGTCCAACGCGTTTTGTTTCCTTTCCGCGTTCGTAAGAATATTTAGTCTTTTTGCTTACAATCTAGCATATTTGTTCATCATGATTCGTTTCCAATCGTTTTCATCGGTGTGTCTCTTTTAACCCCCTACTGTACATCAATCGAACGATAATTCGGCGTAAAAGTTTTGATTGGCCAGTGTGATTCCCGGCATTTGACCAGCTTTGATTCATTGAAGGAATGAATCGCGTTTCATGCTCATTGGCGAAACTACAAATTTCTACCAGGGGGTGCACTACGAACAAATATTCATTAGTTCATCCATTCATCATCCATCGCCCCATATCTCACAGCAATGCATCAAAATTCTAGGGGGTGCCTGGCAACCCCGGCAACCCCGGTAGTTTCGCCTATGTTCATGCTATTATTTATTGTGAAAATTTAGAAAGAATGATTTTGAACTATATCCAGAGATGCGATTCTTCTCAGAGATAAACAAGAGAATAACATAATCTGTTCTTTACTCCCGCATCCAGAGTAAATGCATCTTTTATCGACATGTTTCACCTTTCTGCTTGCAGTGCGACTGCAAAAAAAAACGTGGATTAGTTTGCACAAAATCGTTTCTAACTCTACCTTCTTTCATACCTTGTTAGCTACAAAGGCTACAATGTTACTTTTACTTCAACGTCGAGCGTGTAGCACCATCTTCGTTGGTCTCGGGCGATGTTCCTCCACTTTCCCTGAACGTGTAGGGATAGAAGATCTTCTGTAAACCGCGTGTAGCCAGCGCGTTTGCGACCGCCCACGAAGTCGCCGACCTCTTTCTGGTTCCCTGCTGAATAATGTTTTCGCTAATCTTTCTTCAAACGTTCGCATTACGTGTCCAGCCCACTGAAGCCTGCCGTATATTATACGTTTCACAATATCCGCATGTTTTTGGTACAACTCGTGATTCATGCGTCTGCGCTACACTTCATTTTCAAGTTTCCCACGAGAATTGTCCGCAGCACTTTGGGCTGAAAAACTCCGAAAGCTTTTTGGTCTACCTTCTTCGACGTCCACGCCTCGTGACCGTATAGGAGAGCAGGAAGAATCAGCCTCTCTTATAGAGCGAGTTTCGTTTTCGTTTGCAAGTTACAGGACATAAGTTGGTTACGTTATCAGTAAAATGCGCTATTCGCAGCTACAATGCGCCTTTTCACTTCACGGAAAA
This sequence comes from Aedes albopictus, assembly GCF_035046485.1. Lineage (NCBI taxonomy): Eukaryota > Metazoa > Arthropoda > Insecta > Diptera > Culicidae > Aedes > Aedes albopictus. The sequence continues at coordinate 58,151,710 of NC_085138.1, read as the reverse complement.
CGTCATTGTCACATGTCACAAGCGTTCTAAGATAAATAAATTCTTCAAAAACTTCAAACACATCCCCATCAATCACTACCTCAGCACAAATACCAGTAGGCCTACCTCTGTCTCTACCCTCTACTAAGGGGTCGATCATAAACCACGTAGACTTTTTGGGGGGAGGGGGGCTCTGGCCAAAGTCTACGCTCCATACAAATTTTCAAATTTTTGTATGGACAAAAGTCTACGAGGGGGGAGGGGGGAGGGTCTGAGATGGCCGAATTTTGGTCTACGTAGTTTATGTACATCGTTTTGGTAGAACTAATCGTCAAGCCTATCCTCGCTATCTTTCTCTTCAGAAGAGCATAAGCATTCTCCCCTGCCCTATGATCGATGCCGATGAGATCAATATCGTCCACAAAGCCGAGACACATGTGCGATCGATGATAGTGCCATTCTTCTGCACGCTAGACCATCTAATCGCTCCTGCGAGTACAATCTTGTACAGTTTTTTTTAAAGAGCATCACCCTGCTTCAACCTATCCATCTAACCCCACCCCTTTCCCCTCCTGGTTGTCTTAATATTCCTTTTGATTTGAGCCTACTTAAGGTTATCAGAGTTCAAGAAAAATCCTCTCAAGAAATAAACTATTCTAATCATTTAGGATTTTATCCATAATCCTTATTTTTTTCTCGAAAATCACCCAATTTTCGCTTAGCATCATGATAATATTATAAAATTTTACCAAATAACATGTCAAATTTTCCGGATATGTCAGAACCGGTTCCGGTAGGGAAAGAGAAGGACTTTTTAAAACCATATGCTGCTATAGAGTGTAGTAGCTCAAAATTCACGAAAATTCACTAGTATTCAATTCAAACAAACGTCTGCGAAAATTAAAAAAAAAAAACCTGGGATTTCTTTATGAATTCCTTCAAGGATACCTTCAGAAATTCATTCAGGTATTTCAGCAACTTCTTCCGGGATACCTTCAGGAATTCTCGAAGGACTTCTCCAGGAATACCTCTTTCGTGAATTCCTCCATGGACGTCTTGCTGAATGCCGATAGTGATTGTTTCAGGACTTGTTCCAAGAAATGCTTCAGGAATTCCTCTTACGGTTCCAGGTTTTTGTTTACAGATTCTTCTGCATACATCGACGCATTCCTCCAGCATTTTTCGCATAGTGATTGTAGCATGGATTTCTCCAGAAATTCCTATGAATTTCACCAGACTTACATCCGGGAATTTCTCGTGGGTTATCTTTAGAGATTTCTCCAGTGATTGTTCCAACACTTTTTCGAGGATTCCTTCAGGAATTTCTCCAAGGATTCCCAATGGAAGTTCATCAGAGACCCTTCTAGGTATTTCTGAAGATATTTTTTCAGGGATTTGTCCATATATTCCTTTAAGAATTCCGCTAGAGATTGCTTCAATATTTCCCTCTCGAAATATTCAAAGCTTCATCAGGAATTTCTCTAGGATTTTTTTAGAGAATTTTACCAGAGATCATTAAAAACTAATCAAGGAATTCCTTAAACATTTCGTACAAAAAATCCATTAGGAGTGCACCCCAGGATTTTTTTGTATTAACGTGTATTTTAACTTAAATGCTAATTCTACACTCGCACCCCAGGATTCCTTCAATATTTTTTTTCAGAAATTACTGCAGACATCAATACCTGCGGTTTTTTTTAATAGAGATACCTACAGTATCTTTTGTATGAGTTCGTTAAGAAAGCTCTCCTGGAGTTTCCTAAGAAATTCCTCATGGGATTGCTCCCGGAATTCCTCTTAAGTTTTTTTTCCTCCAAGAGTTCCTTCTATCATTTATTCAGGAACAGCACCAGGCATTATTTCAAAAATTCCCTCAAATTCCCCCAAAATTTCCCTCCCTTAGGAATTCCTCTTGGGATTGTTTCCGAGATTTCTCCAAGAATTTCTTCAGCAACTGCAACAGGGATTTCTCCAGGAGTTTTTCCACAAACTCAGACAGGGAATTCAGAGAATCCAGAGATTCCTCCTAGAATTCTTCTAGATTTCTCCAGGGATTCCTCTAGAGAATCCTCCAAAAATTCTTAAAAACATTCCTCCAGGGATTACTCCAGTCATTCCTGTAGGAATCCTCTAGGGATTACTCGGGGATTTCTCCAGGTGTACCTCCAGAAATTCCTCCAGGAACTTCTCCAGGTATTCTTCCAGGCATGCCTCCAGCAATTCCTCCAAACATTCATTCCCTCCAGAAATTTCAAGGCGTTCCTCCTGGATTTCATCTACGAATTCCTCCAGGGACACCTCCGGAAATTCGTTCAAGAACTCCTTCAGAAACTATCCCAGGGATTCCTCCTGAAATTTCTCTATGAATTCCGTCATAAATTTTCCAGGAAATCCTCTAGGGATTGCTTCAGAAATTTCCCCATGAATTTCTCCTGAAATTTATCTAGATTTTTTTCTAGGAATTCCGTCAGAAATACTCCAGGAAATCCTCCTGTGATTCCTGCAGGAATTCCCTCAGTGATTCCTCCTGGAATGTATCTAGGAATTGCTTCAGGTATTCCATCACGGATTTCTCCAGAAATTCACGTCAACAATTCCTTCAGGAATTCCTCCAGGTATACCTGCAGGTATTCCTCCAAAAGTTCTTCTAGGAGTTCCTCTAGGAGATTCTCCAGGAGTTCCACCAAGAATTTATACAGGCAATTATTCAGGCATTCCTCCAAGAGTTCTTTCAGGAGTTTCTCTAGGCATTCCTTCAGGATTTCATACAACAATTTTTCAGGGACTTCTCCAGGAAGTCCTTCAAGAATTTCTCCAGGAATTACCTCAATATTTTCTCCAGGAATTTAATTAACCCTCGAGCGATCGCGCTGTTGTATTTTGTACAACGCGTTGAAAAAATCACGCTTTTTGTACTTCAGCGTGGTGCTGAAGAAGGTGGCCAACCGCGCGAGTTACGGAAGGTTAAGAATATCTCCTGCAGAAATTCCTGTAGAGACTCCTCTAAGAATTTCGCTTGGGATTCCTCTAGGAATTCCTCCAGAAATTCTTCCAGAATTTCCAGATATTGCTCCAGAAATTCCTCCATACATATCTTCAGGAATTCCTACATATATTCCTCCAGGAATTGCTTCAGGGATTTCGCTACCCAAGCAGCACCTGCAACATCATCCAGAATGTGCCTTTCTATGCTTTGGTCTAAATGAGTTGCACTAGAAGCACACGAAACTTCCATCTTGTCAGTTGAGTTGCATTTAAACTCCAAAATTCGTAAAGTTGCAGCTTTGTTTCATTGAAATCACAATTTACCACGTGTTTGACATCGATTCGTGGAGGCGGAGCTTACATATTGCTCGTAAGTGATAATACAGTCAGCTTAAATTAAATGCGTTATGTAACATGCATGAAACATCTAACTCTGGTTTGTTTGTTCAGATTAGGTTCCAAATGTGTTGCGGAAAACTTGCGCGTCTTTTCATTTTGACAGCTTTCTAACTTGTGGCAAAGACGGTACAATGAAGTAACGCGTAACTTCAGTAGCTTTTATGGTGCATTGAGCAGCAAATCTTTCACATAGCTTCTGGTGTAGTATGTAAGGTGAGTGGTTAATACTCCTGATGTCGAGTCTGAATATATTTTTTTTCATTTTTTTATTATTCCCCCTGGCTCATGTTGCATAACGATTTAAAATTTGTGCTTTTTGGGTTCCAAAGAAGAAGCAATTGTGTTGTGTTGTCCTTAATTAGAACAGTGAATAAATTGCACTGATGTTGCTGATACTGGCTTTGAAACAAGTCGTGTTGCTTGGGATAGATACTCCTCCAGGATTATTCTTAGGAATTCCTCCAGAATTTTTCCTGGAATTTATTCTGGAATTCCTTCAGGGACTCTTCCAGGAATTCCTTCGGCAATTCATTCAGGCATTTTTCCAGGTATTTCTTCAGGCATTCCTCCAAGAGTTATTCCAGAAGTTCCTCCAGAAGATTCTCCGGGAGTTTCACCAACGATTTATCCAGGCATTCAGGTATTCCTCCAGAAATTCCTCCCGATATTCCTCTAGAAATTCCTCCAAGCATATCTTTGCGAATTCCTGTATAGAATCCTCCAGGAATTGCTTTTGGAATTTCTCCAGAAATTTTTCCAGAATTTACCTAAGAAACCCCTCCAGGAATTGTGTCAGAAATGCTCCAGGAAATCCCCCAGGGATTCCTCCTGGAATTTATCCAGGAATTACTCCAGGTATTCCTTCAGGGATTCCTCCAGGGACTCCTGCAGGAAATCCTTTAGGAATTCCGCCAAGACTTTCTTTAGGAATTACCTCAGGAATTTCTCCACAATTTATTTAAGAATATCTTCTTCTTCTTCTTTATGGCTCTATGTCCACACTGGGACTTGGCCTGTCTCGCTTCAGCTTAGTGTTCTTCGAACACTTCCACAGTTATTAATTGAAGGGCTTTCTATACCTGCCATTGCCATTGTATTTTGTGAGGCAAGTACAATGATACACTATGCCCAGGGAGTCGAGAAAAATTTCCCGACCGGAACGGGAATCGAACCCGCCGTCTCCGGATTGATGATCCATAGCCTTAACCACTAGGCTAACTTGAGACCCCAAGAATATATCCTGCAGAAATTCCTTCAGAGACTCCTCTAGGGATTTCGCCTGGGGTTCTTCCAGGAAATGCTCTAGATATTCCTCTACGAATTTCTGCAGAAAATCCTGCAGAAATTGCACCATGCATTTCTACAGATATTCCGCTATTGATTTATCCAGGAATTCCTCCAGGGGTTCTACTAGGCATTCCGCCAGGAATTGCTTCAGAGATTCCATCACTGATTCTTCCAGGATCTTTTTCACAAATTTCTCCAGGGATTCCTCTAGCAATTCCTCTAAGGATTCCTCCAGAAATTCCTCTAAAGATTCCTCCAGGAATTCCTTCTGAGATTTCTCCAGAAATTTCGCCAGGAGTTCACCCAGGCGTTCCTCCTAACATTCCTTCCAGAAATTTCTTTAGACAATCCTCCAGGATTCTATCTAGGAATTCCTCCCTGGGTAGAGGTGAATAACAAACCAATAACTAAAGAATAACATATTTTGTTATCATATCAAAATCTGCAATTCCTCTGCCCATATTCGCATAGTCGATGTAACCACCAACGTCCGCTCTGATGGGAAAACACGATTTTATAGATTTTTTTCCGGATTTACATATGCACCGACTATTTGAATGAAATAATCTGTCAGTTTCGTGGATTACAGCTACAAAAAGTGAGCCGCAATGATTTTAAGATGTATCATGTAATTTTTCCATATTTAAAACGTGTACGCCAGTTTATCCGACCATTCAGTCGTTTTGATGAATGATTACACGGATAAGTTGACGTAACAACCAGATTGCTATGACCGTTATGTTAGCTAATACGGTACCCGTTTTCTGAACACGTGTTAGATTTTTTTCCGGAATGTTCGTCTTCTTCTTCTTCTATATGGCTCTACGTCCCCACTGAGACTTGGCCTGCCTCGCTTCAACTTAGTGTTCTTCGAGCACTTCCACAGTTATCAATTGAAGGGCTTCCTTTGCATGCCATTGCATGCATGCATGTCCAAAAAATCGCCTAGTCCAACTTGACTTTACGCCGACCAGTTTTCTTATTTCGTTTAATGTGTGCAAAATACCGGAATTAACATTAATCCCCAGGCTCTGCGATGGATCCTAACAGCTTCTTCCAATGCACCTTGCAATTAAGGCAGTCCAAGTTGAAAAGGTTATTTTATACCTTATCCAAAATATGGTGTAACTATTTATTAAGAAATACCTTAGTAATATTTACAATTCTTTGAGATTTACTTTATAAAGTCTAGTACGCACCTGGTAAGAAAAGCACTCCAGGAAAAATCCCTCTAATTACCAAAGGAATTTTGACAACTGATTAGTATGGGAAGAAATGTCACTTTTCCTTGAGGAATAATTGAACGGAATATTTTTCCGCAAGGAAAAGTGACAGCTCCATTTGATTTGCCCGGCAGGCGTTACGAGCGTTACACAATTTTCATTTCTTTCCAGCTGCGGACCACTCAAGAAATTTTAACAGCGAAATCATTTCTTGACCGTTCCTTGGCCTATCTTTTTCCACAGTACTTATCAGGTAAGTACTACCCTTAAACTGAAACATTAAGTGTCACCCGCGGGCCTCATTTATTTTTTCTCATATTCGACAAATTACGAAATGTTACGAAACTAATTTCATGTTAATAACCTTGTACTTTTCCTCTACACTAAGTTTTTACAATTAAATTAGTAAACATCAAAAGCTCATACACCCATAGCCTAATTAGATAGATATGGATTGAATTTATCTAAAATTTGGAGGATATTTACGACTGGGAAGAAATGTTGCACTGTTGTGGCTTTCTCAGTCTAACAGGATTAACAACAGTTCAGTAGTATTGTTTCAATGATGGTTTTGAAACAAAACGTAAAACTTATAATAGTTTTGCTGTGGAATGATTTTACTCGTGGCTAACTATGAGTTTACTATTTCATTAATGAATGAGGTGCCGCAAAAACTCACGTTTCGGGTTTCAATGAGTTTGCTTCAAGCACTTAGTAAGTAGCTGAAAGGGGGTTTGCGGAGTTTACGTCGTAATTCAGAGGAAGCGATAGAGATCTACCATAACCATCCATACAAAAAATATAACTGTTCTTGCATGAGGTGTTTTGATTCTATATTTAGGAGATTTGACAAACACCCATACAAGAGTAATTTAAAGTAAGCACGTTAACTGCGAACAATACTCGCCGCTAACCAGGATCACGGCATATGGCGGCGTTGCATGAACTACGATTTGTACCAAGTATGTAAATAAACCGATACAGTATGAACCCAATTTTGTCAGCCCCACAAACTGTTTGCTCTCATTAAGGTGAAATGGGAGAGCGTCCAGGTGCATTTTTGACTCGCATTTTTGAGAGCACCGATTTCGTCATCCACAAAACGCCCGAAAACGAAAATGCTACTCAATGTTTATCACGAGTGAGCAAGGCTACTCATTGCTTTTTCAGCTCTGTTTGTTGTTTAGATGACGAGATCCGTGCTTTCGGTATTTGCAAGGCAGCCATTGTGACGGCCATCTTTGGATTCGCTCATATATGTCCTTAACTTACGGTCAAACTTTAACTAATTCAATCATTGTTATTATTATTGTTATTGTTTATTTTAACTTCAAATTTTGAAAGAGGGAAAAACCCCTTTGAGTGATTTCAACATTACAAAAACGAAATCTTTCTCAAAGAGGCACAAAACCTCTTTATCTTTTCAAATAACATTACAATAATAACTTAAAATTAAAGGCTCACACGGCAGTAGCCATAGCAGAGCCGCAATCTTGAAGGAGGACAGCATGCCACATCGTGAAACGAATCTTCAGAAATCCAGAAATCCTTGTAGGAGAGAGGGTAGGGGTCAGGGATTCACCAAAAACGAATCTTCAAGGCTGAAAATAAAGTATACAAAAAAAAGGGAAACAGTATCAAACGAAATATGCAATCTCATTTATAAATTTGAATAAAAGTTTTAATATGGTTTCATTTTTTGAGCCCAAAATATCCCGTATAGATACAAGAATTGGAAAACCTGCTGCAATAATGCTCTCAAACAATATTTTCCTCGGAACAATAAACCGAGAACAATTAATTATAATGTGATCAATGTCTTCATAGGATATGCCACATTCACATAAATTTGTATCATTCATATTGATGCGATACAAATGATTATTACAAATATAGTGATTGGAAATCAATCTTGAAAATGTGCGAATGAAATTTCTACTCCCAGATACATTTTTGAACCAATGAAAATTATTCACTTTGGGACATATTGATTTAATTCAATCATGTTCATCACTAAACTACTGCTTGAAAATCTATTTAGATATTTAAGGAGAACAAAAAATGTGTCCCCGAAACAGACTGACAAAATCGGTTAACTGATGTATAATGAAGCGGATAAAACACGGCAAGCTGCGGTGGGCTGGGTACGTAGCTCGTATGCCAGAGAAATGACAAACTTACCATATTAGCAGAGAACCAGGAAAGAGCCGTTGGCTTTGTGGTAGGGCGTGCACGTTGGCCTTTTAGGTCTTCCTCAACTGCATTTTGCGGCCCTAAGGGGCCCCAAAATCTCAGGGCGATTGGAAGCGATTGATCCAGGACTAAGACCAGTGGAAACGATTACTTCAATCGGCGTAGACTCACCATTACGAGTTGTAGGCTATCAAGTATCAATTTGTAAAATTATTCGCATGTTGTTGTCAAAGCATTATAAATGTTTCAGTATCTTCATTGCATCCATTATAAGTATTAAACACAATTGATAATGTTCACTATGAAAGTTGTTGATATTAAACATGATTTTCAGGCATCTGAAATCAAATAATTAGATATCTCAAATATAAATTATGTTTATGTCAATAAATTATCTCAATAAATTATGTTCAATCACGTTTTATGGGGAGATTTTAGTTTTCTTGTACACAGACGTCAGTATTGAGGAATTCCACGGAGTCATGTCAGTCGATCCTGAGCGACCATTTCAAAAATATCTGAAACTTAGCACAGTTTTTCCATTTCATATAAATCGCCATTTTTCGATATCAAATTTTTATTTTGAATCACGACTAACTTTTCAAAAGGGTGTATGCGAAAATAGTTCAAAAATATTCTAAAAGCTGTACAGCAAAAACGGATTGTTCGATTGTTATGAATTTTTCAGCAAAGTTAGATAACTAAATGATGATTCCTTAGAAAATATACACTGTAAAAAATTTCTTTTTTTACTTTAAAAAAATATGATCTTAGTCACAAAAACTCAAATATCTCAAAACCCTATCTTTTTACCAACGTCAATATTTTAGGGGAAATGGCCCATTATATCAGCTATCTACCATAAAATTTTGGTGATGGTAAACTGATAAACAAAAAAGTTACGACATTTCAAACATTTCACAATTTTTACATTTAGCAACAAAAAAAAAATTTTTTTTTCTGTGTAAATTATTTTGAGAATTATATTTTGATGCTGATTTTATTGTAAAGGCCTGAGTATCGCGGACTGACTCAATATGCTCTCTCTGCGGGAGCCAAACATTGGGAGCCAAACATTGAAGATAGAGGTTATGTTAAACCTTGTTGTACCTGTGTGCTTGATTGAAGAGTATTGTTATCTAGGTGCTGCGGATATAATCAAAACTGTAGTCACGATATCTCCATTTGCCGCTGTCAATCCGTTGGAAAGCGAGGAGAAGGATAAACATTGTTTTGAACCCTTTTCAGCTAATTTTGTAATAACTATCCATCAAAATTTCCATCGCGAATGGAAAATAATAAACTTTGCACACGAAAACAAAACTGGAATAATGGTGGATTGATCATGTTTACCATTTTCGAACAGCGTCGCGACGGCATGTTTGACAACTGCGCTGAGAGAGGTGTTTGCAAGAAAATTGAACGCTCGTGCGTGTTTACAAGCTGTGTGCCGGGAGTGTGTTGGTGTGTGTTAGCTAGCTTGAAAAATAAAACCGTTTCTATTCGCAGCACCTAGGTAAAGGCTACCGCCTGAATTAAACAAGTTGTTTTCATGATATTTTAGTTTGATTATTCATAATTACTACAGTATCTATTTGAAACTGAGACGCGATCCAGTGTTGTGATCAAAAATATTGAGAGTGTCATACTTTTTATTGTACGTGACTGGTGAAAAAATCCCTTGATAGTGTTGAAAAACTGTTGACTGTAGTGTATGCAGCATACCAGTATGTAACACACTCAGCCACAGGGTAATACTATGTACAACAAGATGAGTTGTAGGGTTATCTGTCGTGAATAAAGATTGTCATTCTTGTTTCTACCACACCAGTGTCGTGACGTGTTATTTCTCTCGCTCCCGAACACAACAATTGGCTTCGAGGAGGGATTTTTTTCTCGACCGGGTGGCGGAGGCTCCCAAAAGTAGTGAACCGGGAAGTTTTGGCTGATTGGAGGCGGAGTTCCACAGTTTGCTGAGCGGATTCGAGGTTATAAACGGAAGGTTAGTAAATCAAAAGTTTTAAGTGTGGGTGGAAATAGATCGGAAGAGAAAAGCACAATGAAACGTGAAGTATGTGGAAATGGTACGATAAGCTGGAACTGTTGACGCCATTTTATAATCCATAACTGTACCTTTTTTTCGCTTTGTTTTTCTTGAATGGGAAAATGGGACCGATTAGATTAAAATGAAGTGACTGCGTGTGAATGATAATGGAAAACCGTTGTGGAGGAAATTAGTGAAACAAGCAAAAGGTAAGTGCCGCTGAAAGTGAATAAGATCAAAGCAAATTGGAAAGAATATGTGATGGAGTCATTTTTATGCAATGGATGAATCATGGAAATAAATTACGAGTGAAACTATGGTTGTTGTTTTATTATTACATATTGGGTGGGACATTTTTTCCGAAGAAGGCGATTAATGAATTTCAACGAGTTTTGGCACGGGGGAAAATGGTGTTGGTCTTACGTCTGGTTGACATTATGGTACTTTTTTTTGAAATGGAAGCTGTTGGCTTATGTTGCTTCATTCAATAGGAAGGATTGATTTTGATAAACTAAAACATGGTATTAGATTGTTTATTTTTGTGAGCACTCCGATGTGATGAAAAAGGTAAATGACTGGATGCTATTGTTCAAAGTTGTTGACTTTGACGTTGAAAAATAAATCGGAAGCTTTTTACTTGGATTGTTTTGATAAGACGGGTGATATCGATGACTGCTGGTCTCGATGGATATTACGCAGGATATTACGACAACACTGCTGGTGTTTCATAGTGGATTAGCTGTTGGCTAATAGTAAATAGAAACAAACGATTGGCATTGGTTGTGTTGACAAGACGGATAGTATCGATGACTGCTGGTCTCGATGGATATTGTGACAACACTGCTGGTGTTTCATAGTTGATATTCCGATTAGCTGTTGGCTAATGGTAAATGGAAAATAACCTGTTGGGTTGATATGTCTATTTCAGGAAAAAGTAAATTAAGGGTGTTTTGTGGGGTTATGGATTAGTACCGAAAAAATTCCACATACTTCACGGGAAAGCTGCTGTGTAAAAAGGCTAAGTTTGTTTTTGTTGCTTTTCTTATCCAATATTAGATTGATGGAGTCGTATCGAGCTGTAAAGCCGTTCGACATGAACGTGGATGATATTCATCAAGCAACAGAGTGGGCTAGATGGAAACGGCAACTCGAATGCTATTTCAGAGCATGTGCCATTGACGATCAGTCCGATAAGTGTGCAAAATTGCTGTACCTAGGGGGTCCGGATCTACAAGATCTGTATGAAAATTTGCCGGACGCAAAGAAGGTGCCTATGGTTTTGAATGAACCACCATACTATGACGTGGCCATCTCAGCTTTTGATGCACATTTCGAGCCAAAACGAATGGTCGCTTATGAACGTTACGTATTTCGACAAATGGCGCAGAAACCTTCGGAGCGAATTTCTGATTTTGTTTTGAGACTTCGAGTCCAAGCAAAGCGATGTAATTTTTCACCTGACAATTTCGAAGAAATGATTATTGATCAAGTTACAGAAAAGTGCAACTCTGATGCCTTGAGAACTGAGATTCTCAAACGGGACACAAGATCGTTGAGTGAGATCATTGCCATGGGAACAACGATGGCGGATTCCAAAGTGAAATCTATGGAGATGGCTAAGAGTACATCCGCAAGTCGGACGGATTTGGCGGCCAACTACGTTAAGGGTCAGATGCACAATGCGAAATCGAAGTATTCATGGAGAGCGCCAGCGATGAATAGAGGGGTTGTCATGTCATGCTTTGCTTGTGGGCGTGCTGGACATCTGAAGGCCAGCAAGTTATGCCCGGCTAAGGATCAGAAGTGCAATAAATGCCGTGCCACAGGACATTTCGCCAAGTGTTGTTCTCGATTCAACATGAACAAAGGATTCGGACTTACGGATAATCGGAAGCGGACTTTCTCGGACCGGAACGATTCAACAGATACCATGGGTCGGCCAGTGAAGCGGATAAGAGCTGTTTCAGGAAATGCGGAAGAAATTCAGGAAGACGGGAACATCTTCTTCGCAATGGGTCGCAATATCTTCCACTTCGAAATTGGCGGCGTCAGCGTTCCGATGACAATTGATTCCGGAGCCGATGCCAACATTATTTCATTGGAGATGTGGAAGCAGATGCAGGAGGCGCAGGTGGAGGTTCAAAATTTGACGGATTTCGCTGACCGAGTTTTGAGAGCGTATGCAAGCCAGGATGCTTTGAGAGTCACAGGCATGTTCACAGCGGAGATACAGGCGGGATTGAACAAAACAACCGCGAAGTTTTATGTCGTTGAAGGAGGTACACAATGTCTGCTGGGTGAAAAAACGGCTTCAGAGCTGCGGGTGCTCAAAATTGGGTTTGACGTAGCAGCGATTGAGTCTTCGGGCAAGTTTCCAAAGATGAAAGGAATATTACTCGAAATACCTATCGATTCTTCAGTACAACCAGTACAGCAACCATATCGGCGTCCACCAATTGCTCTTGAGAGTCTCATCGAACAAAAGCTCAAATGGTTGCTCGAACAGGACGTGATCGAAAAGGTAACCCAGCCATCACCATGGGTGTCTCCGTTGGTTCCAGTTTTAAAAGACTCGGGAGAAATTCGTCTGTGTGTGGACATGCGTCGCGCAAATCGTGCTGTACTCCGAGAGAAACATCCGCTACCAGTAGTTGACGAGCTTCTGGGTAGTATTCATGGTGCCGTTCTGTTCTCTAAGCTTGATATAAAGGACGCATACCACCAGATTGAAATTTCGGAGAAATCACGTGAGATAACTACTTTCATTACAAAATTCGGAATGTTCAGGTAAATTTCCCGGAACGTTTGACTTTCATGTTTTGTTTTTTTATGAGTAATAAAAGGCCAATGACCAATTGTATTATTTTCTTTAATAGATATAAGAGATTGATGTTCGGGGTGAGCTCGGCTCCCGAATTGTTCCAAAAAGTGATGGAGACCGTGGTTGCAGGCCTGGACGGAGTTGTTGTTTACTTGGACGATGCGATGTTACGTTCTCTCGAAGGCACACATTGCCGGAAGAAAAATAAGTGTGTGCCTCACAACATCGACAACTTCGTTGTGAATCTCTCATCTACGGTGTTTACGCAAGCCGAACTAGATCTCCTCAACAAAGGTTTGAATTTTGCTATTGCCCCCCAATGTGCCCCCCTCGCCGATATTGTCGCCAATATCGAGAGTGCCATCCAGTACGACAACAATACGTTAAAATCAGCAACCCGTCACTGTGTCCAGCAATGCCTTTCGCGAACGGCGAGCAAAAGGAATAGTAAAATTTGCCCCAATTTCAATAACTGGTGCACGGTCAGGCTATTGAAATCGCGAAATGTAATATACTCCCGGGCGGATAAGGGAAATGCGGTGGTGATAATGGACCGTGGAGATTATGATTCACGTGTCCTTGCCATGATCAGGGACGGCCCGTATGAAGAGTACAAATTCAAAAACGGCAAACCGAAGGACCCCCTCAATGGTATGATTGAGGAGGCGAATCGGGCTCGGCAGAATGTAGCCCGTCTAATGGGAGAGGATAAACTCGAAAGACGATTCCATGTCCCAAACCCGACGGTGGCGTTTTTGTACTGCCTTCCAAAAATACATAAAAATCCGGTTGGAATGCGCCCCATATCTTCAAACATACGAACACCTACGGAGAAAATGGCAGCGTGGCTCGTCAATGAAATGAAGAAGTATCCCGTAAAACATGGACAGAGTGTGAAAAATTCGGTGGATTTCGTGAAGCAATTGGAAGGTTTTAAATTGAGAAGAGGCGAAATATTGGTATCGTTCGATGTTGCAGCTCTTTTCCCGAGCGTACCAGTTACCGATGCCTTGCAAAGCCTACGCCGACACCTGGAACGAAGTCGAGCACCACCCAACCACATCGAGGCGTATCTCTCCGTTGCACAGGTGTGTATGAATCAAAATTTCTTCTCCTTCAGAGGGAAATATTACAAACAAAATTTCGGGCTCAGTATGGGTAGCAAACTATCGCCCCTGCTAGCAGATGTTTTCATGAGCGATTTTGAAACCGAAGCTCAAAAACACAAACTCTTCCCAAGAGTTTGGAAGCGCTATGTAGATGATGTTTTTGCCCCTATCAAAGAGCGCTATTTGGACCAAACGCTAGCAATGCTTAACTCCCAGCACAGCACTATTAACTTTACTGTCGAGAAGGAGGTTGATGGAAAATTACCCTTCCTAGATCTACTGATCAGTAGAAACGATGACGACATGCTAAAGTTTGGTATCTATCGAAAGCCAACATCAACCGATCGATACATTACTGCCGACTCTAACCACTACGGCACACAGAAAAAAGCTGCATTTCATTCAATGGCACACAGACTCCACAACGTGCCCATGGATAACATTGAATTTAACGAAGAGAAGTCTCGGATCTTTAAAGCAGCTGAAATTAACGGCTACGATAAGGGTTTCGTAGACAAAATTCTCCAAAAACATAAACGGAAAAAACGCCGGCAGAACATCACGACCCTACAACCTGCAACAGAAGAAGTTAAAAGAATCAGTCTCCCATTCTACCCGAAAGTCACAAATCCAATTAAAAATACACTCCGACGACAAGGACTTCATGTTGTACATAAGAGTGACAACACGTTACGCGATCTACTGTGTAACTTGAAGGACAAAGTCCCACCGGAAGAGCAATCTGGCATATATCAGGTACCTTGCAACGACTGCCCGGCGGTTTACATCGGTCAAACACGCCGCAAGGTCAAGGTACGTTTGAAAGAACATAAAAACGCAGTGGAAACCAACAAACCCAACGAATCCGGAGTTGCAGCACATACGGTAGCTTCTACGCATAGCATAGACTGGAAGAATGCGAAGCTGATCAAGGCAGTTAGAAAGGCTTCGCATCTCAACGCCTGGGAGTCTATGCTCATATCAAACGAAACGCAGCCATTGATGAACGAAGATGACCCCCCTATCACATCAAGTCTTTTTGGCCTGGTAAAAACGACGACGATCAACTGATTTCTCTTCATCTCGGACGAGTACGAACAACGTACAATTATTCGACGTAGCCAGTCGGACATTGTCCCGAGGATGGGTAACATCGCACCCGAAACCGGTCGACAACAAAGGTAATTTTAACCCTTTGACGATTGTAAGAACGATAAGTGTTATGTCTTGTCTCGCGTGTCGCGTCTTGTGAATGTCGTGATGCGATAGTGTTTGGAAGTACAGTTGAAGAGCATGATAGGCGATTGCAGGCGTTGTTGGATAGGTTTAAAAGCTATGATATTCTACTCAATTTTCAGAAATGTCAGTTCAGTGTTAAGGAATTAGAGTTTCTGGGGCATGAACTGTCAGTCAACGGAATACGACCAACAGAGAGTAGGGTAAAGGCTATTCAACAATTTCGCGCTCCCGCAAACGTTGCCGAATTGCGTAGCTTCTTGGGACTGGTTACGTATGTGGGAAAATTCATCCCAAATTTGGCAAACAAAACGGACCCCATGAGGAATCTTTTGCGATCGGGTGTGACATTCTGCTGGAAAAACGAACATCAACGCGCGTTTGAAGCGATAAAATCGGAAATATCATCGGTTGGTTTCCTTGGATACTTTGATCCCAGAGATACAAGTTTTCTAATCACGGATGCGAGTCCAACGGGACTTGGAGCCGTATTGCTCCAAGAGAATAAGGCACGAGAGAAAAGGATCATTGGATTCGCTAGCAAAGCCCTAACAGATTTGGAAAGGAAATATTTCCAAACTGAAAGGGAAGCACTTGCTTTAGTGTGGGGGATCGAGAAATTCCAACTTTATTTACTCGGCACTGAATTCAAATTGATTACTGACTGCAAGCCCCTCGATTTTCTCTTCAGTTGTCGCTCAAAGCCATGCCCACGAATTGAACGATGGGTCTTGCGAGTTCAGGCTTACAAGTTCCAGGTCATATACCAACCCGGTGCTACTAATTTGGCGGATGCGCTTTCACGACTATCAATCTCGCAACCAGAATCCTTTGACAACGATTGTGAAGGGTTCATTAGGAGTGTTGTGGCTAACTCCATTCCGAATGCCGTTACTGTTCGCGAAATTGAGGAAGAGTCTACCAAAGATGTGATGCTACGGGACCTAGCAGCAGCGTTAGAAGATGGAGAATGGTTGGAGAGTATAAAACCTTTTAAGCCTTTCAGGTCTGAGCTATATCGGGCTGGAAATTTGATTTTGAGAGGAGAACGGCTAGTGATCCCAGCTGCCCTGCAAGAGAGAGTTCTTGAGCTGGCCCACGAGTCCCATCCGGGAATCGTTGCGATGAAACGAAGACTTCGTCAGAAAGTGTGGTGGCCGGGAATGGATAGAGCAGTTGAAAGGCAGGTGAAGTGTTGCAAGTCTTGCACTATAGTGTCAGCGTTGGACTCACCGGAGCCCATCCAGTCCACCAGGATGCCCGAGAAACCTTGGACAGATTTAGCAGCAGATTTTATCGGACCACTTCCATCGGGACACAACCTTCTTGTGATTGTCGACTATTTCAGTCGTTTCATAGAAGTTGTTGTCATGAAGCAAATCACAGCAGCATTAACAGTAAAAGCTTTCCATGAAACATTTTGTCGTTTCGGAATGCCGGAAACACTTAAGACAGACAACGGACCCCAGTTCACTAGCGAGGAGTTACGGCATTTCTGTGAGCAGTTCGGTATTCAGCAGAGGAGGACAACGCCATACTGGCCACAGGCCAACGGGGAGGTCGAACGTGTTAACGGTATGATTGAAAAGCATCTCAAAATAAGCCAAGCCGAGGAGACAGACTGGAAGTGGGATCTACGGATGTGTGTGTTGATGTACAATTCAACTCCACATAGCACAACAGGAGTGGCTCCGTCTATACTTATGTTTGGGCGTGCCATTAAAGACAAGCTTCCTGTTTTCACCGGGAGGTACAATCGTGGCCCGGAAGAAGTAAGGGATAGAGACAAAGAAGCAAAGTTCAAGAGCGTTGAGTATGCTAACCTACGGCGGCGAGCAAAACCGCGGGAACTTCAACCAGGAGATACTGTTGTCGTCAAACGGCCGTTCAAAGAGAACAAGCTGGTATCGAATTTCAGCCCAGAAGAATTTACGGTTATCGCGAGGAATGGTTCAGATGTAACTTTGTGCTCGAAGGAATCAGAACGCGTTTTACATAGGAACATAGCGCATTTGAAGTTGTTGGAAAGCAGGGAATTAGGAAGTGAGGAAGAGATAGATGTTGAGGCTGCATCTGGTGGGACGCCAGTAGCATCAGACCAAACTGTAACTACGGAAACAAAATCTGATTCAGCAGTAATAAACAGACCACGCAGGGAGATCAGGAAACCGAGTTATTTGAACGATTTCAAGATAAGTAATGTTAATAATTTGGCAGAAGGGGAGGAGTTGTAGTGTATGCAGCATACCAGTATGTAACACACTCAGCCACAGGGTAATACTATGTACAACAAGATGAGTTGTAGGGTTATCTGTCGTGAATAAAGATTGTCATTCTTGTTTCTACCACACCAGTGTCGTGACGTGTTATTTCTCTCGCTCCCGAACACAACATTGACTATAAGAAAAATAAAATTAAACTTATTTTCAAGACAAAAGCCGTATAATAAAAGTTTTATATACGCGTAAACGCCTTGTTTATCTGCAAAAAAAAATACCTCTTAGAGAACAGACTTTATGATCGGAAGAATAAGAGTAACTTCAACAACAACAAATGCATGAGAGGTACATACCACAAACAAACAGACGAAACGCCTAGAACAATTTTAGTGAAAATCCATCGCCCAGTTCACACTACCATCACCTGGTGGAAATGTTTCACGAAACACTGCGTTGTGCAATATCGTCATCAGAAGGCGCTAGTGTGAAACGTCAAACGGAAAGAAAAACGATGGGCGCTCTTATGGTTATGAAAGCCACAACCAAGATTCAAAATGATCGTTAAAGGCGTGGTCAATGAAAATTTCGTCAGTGTTACGTTTGTTTGTCTGTATACATACCATGACAATGCTCTGCTCACGAAAAAGCAAAAAAAATACTACCGCTATGGATATTAAAAATTGTATAGTAAATCTTTTCTTCAGCCACCAACACCAAACTAGTCAGTTAAAACTAATAAGTGATTTTGTTTATTATAATCTAACGAACAACATGAACAGTCGCTTTCTCAAAGGTCTTCAACTCAACGCTCTCTTGTAGACCGTTTGATGGAAAAAAATGTTCAAAAGAGTTACGTAATCTCACCGAAAGCACCATAGATAAACTGAAAGAGACTGGTTATGCCCAAATGTCCACACTGTATACAAATTTACGCATTTGCACGTCCTGCCGTCTAGAATTTGACAAACGAGCCATCTGTATATCTTCGGTAAAGCAGGGTGCAGGAAGTTCGAAAACAACAACAACTGAGAAATTGCCAGAAGTGCTAAGTGCAGAGAGTCATGCCACCGTACCATCAGCGACATCTGTTTAAACAATTTAATTACGCCCCTTTTCAAAAATGCTTTGAAATATTCTTCAACGTCTATACCCATTTCAATATTTTTAACGTTGCAAAACACGCTTTCAACATTCATCTTGAAGAAGAGGGAAAACACTTTTTTGGGGCCCCCACAAAAGCCTTTTTTGCTTGCTAACATTAGCTTTATTTTTCATATTGCTCAAATACTGTTCGAAAATAAGGAAAAACATTTTCGCTCATCTCTCAGAAGGGCCTCCACATCGGCTTGGGCCCCGGGCCCCCACAATCCTTAATCCGGGCCTGTATGTATAATATATAATAAAAACAACTTGTTTTACTCATGCAATGGCATCAAACTGCGATTTCCGGCCGAAATAATTTACACTAAAACAAATTTATTACTAAATGTGAAAATTGTGAAATGTTTGAATTGTCATAACTTTTTTGATTATTAGTTATCATCACCAAATTTTTATGGTAGATTGACAATAGAATGGACCGTTTTCTCTAAAAAAATACGTTGGTAAAAAGATAGGGTTTTGAGATATTTGAGTTTTTGTGACAAAAATGATTTTTTTCACAGTGTATATTTTCTTAGGAATCACCATTTAGTTATCTAACTTTGCTGTACAATAAAATCAGCATCAAATCGCGATTCCCGGCCGAAATGATTTACACAGAAA
Organism: Aedes albopictus; assembly: GCF_035046485.1. Lineage (NCBI taxonomy): Eukaryota > Metazoa > Arthropoda > Insecta > Diptera > Culicidae > Aedes > Aedes albopictus. Next base: position 58,132,451 of record NC_085138.1, on the reverse strand, counting down.
AATTTTTTTTTACTAAATGTAAAAATTGTGAAATTTTTGAAATGTTATAACTTTTTTGTTTATTAGTTTACCATCACCAAATTTTTATGGTAGATTGCTAATACAATGGACCGTTTTCCCTAAAAAAAATCAAGTTGGTAAAAAGATAGGGTTTTGAGATATTTGAGTTTTTGGGACAAAAATGACATTTTTCAATGATAAAAAAGATTTTTTTCACAGTGTATATTTTCTTAGAAATCACCATTTAGTTATCTAACTTTGCTGAAAAATTCATAACAATCTAACGATCCGTTTTTGCTGTGCATATTTTTGAATATTTTTGAACCATTTTCACATACACCCTTTTGAAAAGTTAGTCGTGGCTCTAAATAAAAATTTGATATCGAAAAATGGCGATTTAAATGGAACTGAAAAACTGTGCAAAGTTTCAGTTCAATAGAAAATCATGAATTAAAAAATTTCCTTAATTTTGATGCTGTTGCTTGGAATCGCTCTATTGCGACCACATAGTGGTTACGTCAAAATGGTTACGTCAATATACTCACATGTTTTAGAACAAACACATTTTTTAATAATTGGAGCATATGCTATACATGGTGTAGGATATGTTAAGCTAAAAAAGTGGATTTTGACATATGTGGCGTTTACGTCACCTATGCGAATATGGGCAGTAAGTTTCTTTTATGAATAGCTCAGGATGACACATACACTCCCGATCAAAAGTTTGGGGTCACCCCCTCAAAAACATGTCATTTTTTTAGGCCCACATCTCCGCCAGTTTGCGTCCGATTTAAAAACCCTAGGTTTCATTCAAAAGATAATAGTCGAAGAAACTTTGAACATGATTTACAAGAAACTTTTTCAAAAAATTGTATATGTAAACCTAACCCAAAGTTGCCAAATTTTCTAAAAAATGAATATAAACTTACGGCAGCGTCGCTGGAAATTGGGTCGACCAAATTTTAAGATGAGAGCGGTAATATGACCCATTTTCTATTAGCTTTCAACTGCTTTTAACAGAACTTAGCTAAAAAATCTAGAAAAAAAGTTATTAAGTAAATTAACTCTTCATGTCATCGACCAAAAGTTTGGGGTCACCCCTCAATATGATGTGAGGAGAACGTGCCTCTAGAGCCGACCTACTGATACCTGAATATGATGTGTCAGCCAAAAGTTTGGGGTAACTTTCGAAAAAACATGGAAAAGTGATTTGATGATATCTTCGTCATCTATAGTTCAATTTTAATTGTTTTTGGCGCAAAATCTGTAATTCTTTAGTTGTTATGCCATAGAAATTTAGTTATTACACTAAATTCTTTTTTTACACGAACTTTTTTTACGCGGTTTTATTTTACACGATTTTTTTTACACGATTTTCTCGAAATTACGCGATGTGCTTTTGGAAAGATTCTTCTCTCCTGGTCGCTATTTACTTCCGAAGGGGCCCAAATTTCTACCAGAGATCTCTCTTATCATCCTTGATACCCTGTCAAAATTTCAGAATGATTCGATAAAAAAAGTTTCAAAAACTTTTTTTACACGATTTTTTTTACGCGGAACAAAAAATCGCGTAAAAACAGAATTCAGTGTATTGTTGTTATTTTAACTCTTATTTCAAACAAACTAATGGCAAGTTTTGCCATTTAAACAATCTATTTTAATGCTAAAATTTTCCCTTCATTTGCCATTTCGCTCTACCTGGTTCCACAAATTCGTTCAAGAAATTCTCCAGAAACCCTCTAGGGATTCATTCAGGAATGGGGCACGTCCGGTGTAGTACTAGATTTGTAGTAATGAGCTGAATTTTAGTATGGTGAGAAGGTCAATTCTCCATTTCTGCAATGAAATGGTCCAAAAAGCGTGGGTATTATGATTCTTTGCCTAATTTGATTATGTTTGAGCAAAACTTTCGATAACTATGTTGTTTATGTTGCAAGAAATGAAGAAAACAACAACACTGTTGCCCAAAGTTTTGCTCAAACAGCATTAAATTAGGCAAGGAAACATAATACCCATGCTTTTTGGACCATTTTATTGCAGAAACGCAGAATTGACCTTCTCACCATACTAAAATTCCGCTCATTACTACAAATCTAGTACTTCACCGATCTGTCCTATTCCACCAGGAATTCCTCCTGGAATTTATCTAGAAATTTCGCCAAAAATGCCATCAGAAATGCTCCAGGAAATCCTCCAGGGATTCCTGCAGAAACTCCTCAAGGAATTAGGAGTTCCTCCAGATATCCTCCAGAAATTCAGAAATCCAATTTCTCAAGGAATTCGTCCAGGAACTTATCCAGGAATTCCTCTAGACATTCCGCCAGGTATTACTTCAGGGATTTTCCACGATTGTTTCCAGGGGTTCCTCTACGAATTCGTCTAAGGGTTCCTCCAGGAATTTCTCCAAGGATTCCTCCAGGAATTCTTCCAAAAATTCCTCCAGGAATTCTTCCAAAAAATCCTTTATAAATTCCTTCAGGGATTCCTTCAGAATATTCACCAAAGATTGTTCCTCAAGAGATTTCTTCAGATTTTTTCCTTAGGATTCCTCCCAAAATTTTTCTAGGGATTCCTCCAGGAATTTATCCATGGGTTTCTTCAGGAATTAACCCAGGGATCGCTCCAGGATTTTTGTTTTAGACATTGTCACATTCTCAAAAATATTTCGTTAATTGGAAACTACAATTCCTCTGTTTCAACAATAAAACTCACGAATAACTCCAGCACAGCAGCATAATCAGCTTCACTCATTTGAATGAGATTTTTGTTCTATATCATCGCATCACGAAATGTAGTAATCAATCAATTATGATTCAGTAGCTAGTGGATTGCCATGACACGTGCATAGCTAGGAAACGTTCGGTTCCAATTTTAAAACAATGTGTCAGTTTCGAACCGGGATGAGAATCTAAATTAGCTCCGCTCGGGCTCCGGTTTCATGGTTGCGCCCGCTTATTAATATTGAAATTTTAATTATTTTACCACAATAGTTATTAGGCTTACGACTGGGGCTGCTGAAACCATGACAGCGGATACCGTAATGATGCTGATGATGATGATGATGGAGGTATTCACGTCAGGTTGGCGATCTATGTAGATTCCGAGTGACATGTGTTAAGGTGTCATGATGCATCACGGAGCTTGCAAAGGAATCATTGACTTTTTGCTTTTCAATGATTGTTTGCCTCGCGTTTTTGAAGTGATAGTAAATCGATAATTCTGTAGCAACCCAGCTGAAAAAGTATCATCGCTATCACTGCGAGTGAGCATATAGGATGATACTTTTTCATACAAATATTCGCTTATGTGGCTGAGAATTATCACTTCGAAATTTCGAGCCACATATTAAACATGGCTGCCGATGCTGATGATGCCGTAAAAAGCCTTAACTGTCAGGGGGTAAATACGTATACATAAATACAGCATGTTGCTACGTTTTTTTGGGTATTTGGCGAACGGGTAGAATCAGTAAACCATTTATAAACGTGGAATCAGGCATGTAAATGAACTGGGGCAGATTGAAACCGAGAGAAATCCAGCACAATGATGTGGTATGAAATGCGCTAATGTTCATAATATTCTATTTATGTTAAGCTGATATATCAAATTTCGTAGTAATTAAAAAAAATGTATGAAAATGATTGAAATGTTTTTGTAGAGAACGAGCATACCTCTGCTTCCTCGCAATTGTCATGTGAATTGTCGTGCAGAATAAAAAAAACCTATTTATGTAAGCAATTATTATTTGAATATTTACAAATGTTTTGATTGATAATCTTAAGGCAGCATCCATTTATTACGTAACGCTAAAATCAACATTTTTCGACCCCCCCTCCCCCCTCCGTAACGCTTTTTTGTATGAAAACCCGAAAATTTTTGTATGGACCGTAACGCTCGGCCATACTCCCCCCTCCCCCTCGAGCGTTACGTAATTTGTGGATGGCGCCTAAGGAAACTAAATGCTTGCACTATGAATCCTTTCACCCCACTGCCCACTAGAACTAACTGAGATGTCCGGATGGTGAGCCAGATAGAAAGTTCATCATCGTGTTTGGCGATGACGTGGGTAGTTGCCCACAACAATTAAATTGCTTTCGGCTTCGTCCGTTATCCGGACGGCATTTTGGGTATTATATTTTTGGTTCACTCGGGTCGGGTGTGGTAATCGCTCATCTGACATGGAGCTGACTCCTGGCAGTTTGGATGGAAGGGATTTCATTAGCGGAACCGTACTCGCATACAGACGGTATAATTAGAGTTAATACCGGTTGTTTCGGATGGGAAATCCATCGCCCTGTCGCGTCATGCGGTACTGCGTCGTAGACTAATGCAAATTTTAGCTTTACTTCCGTCATCAATGCTGAAGTTGTAATTAACATCCAAGAAATGATTGCCCGCTGATGATCGGAGGATGGCGCCGCCGTGCCACCACCGCGGCTTGGGGAACCGCCTAATGAATATGCACTGTCTGAGTTTGATGCGAGCGTAAAAGCCCCAACGGTGCTCAGCAAAGAACGGCTGCTAATCAACATCATGGAGGGAAAAGTACCACTTCCCCAATCAAACCACGCTGAATAGATTACGGGCGAAAGGCATAAATCGGACTCCATCATAAAGTTCGATGCGGAGCGATCCTTCGTATAGCTACCTTCCCATAGTCCTTCGGCGCTCGTCGTTGTCGAGGGTGCAAGAATGCTGCTGCCTCGATAAAGGAGTAAGTTGGGTGGTTGGTTATTTATTAATCACCGCATCATGCACTGCAAATAATGGGGCCAATGTACGTAAATAACTTAGCTCACCACGTGCGCTACAGCGAAACGCTGCCGCAGGGTTTGCTAGCTATATATGCTGAGAACTAGGGGTGACTCAATGCGCAAGGTAACTTATTGAATTGAAAATGCACTTATTGGTAAGATATGCAAGGCTTTGAATTTGACACCAGGAGGCCATTTTTCACTCATCAGTCAATAGCCTCAGTCGTTTGAATAGCTCTCGTGGCTGCCTCGCTAGGTCATTTTGATTATTGCATATTTTCGAATACACAAAACCGCCTTGCTCACAAATGCAAATGGTTTCAAATGAAACCCTGCAAAGCTGTCAGGAAAAGTTTTCGGCTGTGCCACTGGGCGTTGCATGCTAGTCCGTTGTCTAGTGTCGTGCTTCCTTCAAAGTGCAAATAGCTCACTGGAAGCATAAACGTGGCCGTGTCTTTAAGGTGAAACATCAAGAAATCCCATTGCACTTTTGCATACAAACTTTAGAAGCACAAATCTGACGAACGAAGCATCGAACTAAGCCGCACTTGTTAATCGTGGCTTTGCTCACTTGAAAAAAGAGGCAGCTTTTCCAAATCGAGTGCATTTATTTACGATTTTTCAAGATTGGTGCTTTTGTAAACGTGAGTAGGGGTCCAAGCCGGCCATTGTGGCAGCCATATTTGGATTCTCTGAAGGTTCTCCTTAAAGCAAAACCAAAATCTAATAAATCGGTAAGCTATCCCAAGTAACAATCAGCATGCCTTGAAGGTTTATTCATGTTTTATCCTGGTTTTATACGAGCATGTCAAAAAGCTAGTTGTTCTAAATTAGTTTTATGTGGTAGTTTTTTTTTACTTTGAACCTTTGGCGTTCCATAAAACTATCATATAACTTCTGCTATAAACGTCTTCAGTTAAAGTCTTGCAAGTAGACATGAATTGGTTTTATCATTTATTATATACCATTTCAATAAAACTTGCATTTGTGGTTGTTATCGGAGATTTTTTTTTTATTTGTAAACAAATACACAAAACTGTGAGGCAATGCATAAAACCAAGAAAAGATTTCGTGGCCGTAACATAAACCAAAAAAAAATGCTGTGATAAAATCGCTAGTTCTATCATGAGCTCAGTTATGGCTACCTCAGGAGGGTTAGCCCTATTGGAGAAATCATCAGGAACACAGAGTTTTATCAGAAAAATATGTCGCCTAGCCGGGATAATTCATGTCAATACAGAAAAAATATTACTCAATTTTATGATTTCACGTACAGCTTAATATCAAATTAAACCATACAACACGTTTCCGTCATTTTATTTTGTCAGAAAAATTACATAATGTCTTTTAAACTCCGCTGTGTTGATCAAACCTTTTTTGCACCGAATTCCACCGAGTAAATTAAATGCATTTAACTTCCAAATTATGCATAGTTTGTGTGGCGCACTTAGTTTTTGTCATTATCACAGTCACATTCACCACAAATTTTTCGTGGCATGTCTCCTGACATGTATTAAATAGGAAAACAAATCTGAATTCCATATCTGCATCTTTCTAATTGATGGCTGGATAAACAACCAAGCATAATTTATTCTGACAATCGAACATTGAGAGTGAAAAATAATCAAAACAATTATTTGACAAGTCAGAAGATGGTTTTATTTAGAAGATTGATAAAACTATGATACAACCCGAAATCCTATGCCGATTTGCATACGAAGTCCTGTAGACCCTAATAAGACTGGGCCAACTAGCCAGAACGTGGGCTTATTGGGGCATACAAGAACTCGAGAACATTTTCAAGTCGGCATCAATGGTTTTATATTTAGGATTTTTGAATCGCTAAAAAACTTTGATAAAATTAAAATTGTTACTTGGGTAGTCCGCATTTCACTTGAAATTCAACAGGGGAAATTAAAATTTTCAGTATGGGGTAAGAAAACTTTTCAATATCCTGAGGTAGCACTAAAAATCCTCTCCCCCTCTGATGATTTTGGGCATATATCAGTGAGCAAGCTGGACGAGATCAAGAAATGTCAACCGTTTATGGAGTTTATCCATGAAGCAGTGACAACAGCGACGCAAGAGGTGATAGGTACCACTCAACGACGCCAACGTAATGATTGGTTCGACGAGGAGAAGCAACGAGTGACGAACGAAAACAATGCCACCAGAAGTCGAATGCTAGTGGTCAGTACCCGGCTTAAGGACAAACGTCTTGAAATCCCGCTTCAATAGTGCATCAGAACTTCAGACGCACAAACCTTAAGAAACAAGCTTCAAACAACAGTGTATTTAATTATTCTGTTCTTGCTCACTTATAATAGAAGGCAATCAGTGAAGTACTAGATTGAAAGTAGTGAGCTGGATTTTTGTATGGTGAGATGTTCAATTCTCCATTTCTGCAATGAAATGGTGCAAACAGCGTGGGTTATATGATTTCTTGGCTAATTTATGCTGTTTGAGCAAAAGTTTGGGTAACTTTGTTGTTGTATTATTCATTCCATGCAACTTCAACAAAACAGTTACCCAAACTTTTACTCAAACAGTATCAAATTAGTCAAGAAATCATAATACCCACGCTGTTTGCACCATTTCATTGCAGAAATGGAGAATTGAACATCTCACCATACAAAAATCCAGCTCACTACTTTCAATCTAGTACTTTACTGATTGCCTCCTATTAGTTTAAAATCAGATGATCAGATGCGCTGGTTTTGTTTACGAAGAGATTTGTGCACTCGAAATAGTGAGTAGGTGCCAAAGTCGGCCATTGTGGCGGCCATTTTGGGATTCTAACAATTCTAACAGACTTGTTAGAATCCCAAAATGACCGACTCACGATTTCGAGCGCACAAATCTCTTCGTAATCAAAACTAGTGTACCTGATCTTCTTATTTTAAACTTATTACAAGTGAACAAGCACAGAACGCCCTGTTGTTTGAAGCTTGCGTCTTGAGATTGGCGCGTCTGAAGTTCTGAAGCGGGATTTTAAGACAGGAAGGCAAAAACAGCAGAGAAACGAATCCACCGCAGTAAAAAAACGATAGCCCGAAGTGAGTTTGATTGCTGAAGGGCAAGAAAGTAGAGACAAGAACGATATGCAAAGGTTTTATGCAACTGTCAATGGTGCGGGGCACAAGACTGCGCCAGTGCCCGCCATGTGCAATGACCGGGAGTTATTATATCATATCACTGTTGCACTATTGCAATCGAAGGAGCGATTAGGAGGTATGGCGTGCAGAGGGATGGAACTATCATCACACCGTCGCACATGCTCACTTTCTTCATTTTCTTTTCTTTTTTCTTTTGTATCAACAGATATTACATAGTTTCCAAATGATACAATTTTTCTTACTTCTAATATTAATATAAAACATTACTTAAACTAGTGATTAAAATACAATGGATTGCTTAAGAGGCTAACAGAATTTGATCATATTTTTTTTTCATTTTTTCATTGTGAGCATAGTTAGTGCGGGCATTCCTTAGAAAAAAGAAGGATCTGGTTCGAAGGTTGCGGTAAGGAATGCTGAAGTTCAGTTGTGATAACAAACGAGGGCAATCAATTTTAGATTGTAGAAGATCAGAGATAAAGAGAGTTTTTGAAACATCACGACGTACACTTAAAGACTCTAGCCCAATAAGTTTGCAACGGTCAACGTAGCTCGGTAAATCATGAGGGTTGCTCCATGGAAGATGACGCAAAGAGAAACGCAGAAACTTACGCTGAATTCACTCAATGCGGTTGATGCTATTTTGATAATACGGCGCCCAGACAACCGAAGAGTATTCTAGAATTGACCTAACTAACGCACAGTATAGAGCTTTTAGGCACTGAATGTTTTTGAAATGTTTAGCTAGAGTGCCTGTACCAGTTATCGCACCACCTAAGAAAAACCATTTCTACAAAAATAAGAAGAAGACCAACGAATGTAAACAATAAGTCAAATGATTGATTAGTTTTCATACTTTACAGGAAAAATATAAAAACGGAGCCAAAACTATACACAGCAAAAAAATATGAAAGTTAAACAGCACGTAAATTGAAGATCAACTGAAATTTGCGACAGAAAAATGTAAATCGCCAACATTCAACGTCAGCTGAGCAGTCCGCTGCTGGTCAGACGACTTGTTTACAGATTTTAAAGCATATTCGCTTTAAATTTACATGCATCTGCTATAAACCATGCCAGCCACTCTCCGTCGTCAGCTAAAGAACGGCTGCTCGCAGCTGTGGCGGTTTCCCCGTTGTCTCTCTCAGTACTCTTTGCAGCAGTCGGATCATGTCGGGAATGCGTGCATTATGGTAGAAGCAGTTTAACTTTCACTGTCTGCTATCCAACAAGCTGAGATAGCCGAGAGAGCTCGGGCGTGCTACTCACACTCCAAGGATCTGAGTTCAATTCTCGCTCGGATCTCAATTTTTCTTTATATTTTCTAACAGATATCTGCAATGTAATTTTAAGATCGCACAAAAATTTCCATCATATATGACGGGGTCCCTTTGTTACATTCGATCCGTCATAATTTTACAGGTTTTTTTTCGAACTGTGTACTTTTAGTATTTATTACGGCGTGTGCCAATGATAGGAACCCTGTACCAGTTATGGACACATTTGTTAGTTTGGGTTCCACTTCGCACTATTTACATGCATTCCTTATGGGAGTTGCCATAACTGGTACACTATGGCAAAATAGGGTGCAAGGAGGCCGAAAAGTTAAGGAAAATGATTTATTTCTATAGTATTCTATGGTATACCATAATTTGAGCAAATTGTGAAGTTTGAATGATTGCAATCATCATTTGTGATCGTGATCTGTTGTTCACGATTTTTTTCTTGTTGATTTGTATCTTTAAAGGGTGAAAATCAACTACGGCGAATTTGAGGTACTATAGCCATAACTGGTACACTGAGCCTATACGGAAAATAAAACCTAGTGTTCTGGATGCCTTAGAGGTTACATAAGAGATGTGTTCTTTAATGGTCAACTTGGAATCTAGTAGCACACCTAAGTCCTTGATCACACTCTCTCTCTCTTAAGAATTACAGATCCAATTTTGTAATCAAAAACAACCGGAGCAAGTTTGCGGGAAAAGGAAATCACGGAACACTTGGAGGCGTTTAAGTCCATGCGGTTTGTATCACATCAAGCGGAAAACACGTCCAGTTGAGATTGAAGGAAAGTAGCATCTTGATTGTCGTTGACGACCCAATACAATTCCGCGAAAGAAAGTTTAAAAGACTGGAGTTGCAGATTGATGTCGTTCAAATAGACTAAAAATATTAGGGGTCCTAAATGGCTGCCTTGTGGTGCCCCGGAAGAAACTGGAAAATAATTCGGGATAGTAGGGGCATCTGGGGTAATACGCACTGTCGAGGCAAAACGCACCCCCTTTGTTTTTCAGGGATTATCGGTTTTAGAGCTTTGAAACCTTATCAGTCTAATAGTACGTCTTTATAAATGAGCATCTGGAAAATTTTACATATCTGCGTTACGTAATTAGTGAGAAAAATGAATTAAATTGAAAAGCACGATTCTGATGTAATTTTCCCGATCGTTTGTCGAATGATTTGATGGTGAAAACCGACCAAACATCTAATGCTGTTGTGTTTATTCAGTTCATTGAGGGCAATGCTAAGCAGGGGAAAAATAACTCAAACAGTAATCTACGTAAATTATATGTTTTAAACTATTTTATTTTTTGCTATTGATTGGGGCAATATGCACTCCATTGGTTGGGGCAAAACGCACCTATAGAAAATAAGCTGTAATAATATCTATGAGTGCTCTGTAAGTAATCGCATACTAAATTGAGCTATTTTTTGTCTTAAAACCTTATAAAACATGCATTTTGTCTAAGAAGTAAAAAGATTTCTAAACTCGACGGTGCATCTTGCCTCAATGTTGTGGTGCGTCTTGCCCCTTTGTTTGAGTGCATCCTGCCCCATTGTTGTAGTGCATTTTACCCCGAGCAAGGGTGCATACTGCCCCGCATAAACATACGAAGCCGTAATGTTAGTCTTTACAAAAAACGTTATTTTCCAGAGCTGAACTGTATTAAGGCTGAAATTTTGTTTGGTTTCTCTTAGAATGAAAGTATATGCAATGAATGCATGCATTAAACCAATAAATTATTGCCTTTTTATATGCATTTGGACGCATCTTCCTTAAGTGGTGCGTATTACCCCAGAATCCCCTATCACCAATTTTGATAGCCATTTCGCGGTCACATAAATACGATTGTAGCCAACTGAGAAAAGATCCTGACAAACCAAGACGCGCAAACTTAGCAATCGCAATCGGGTGGTTGATTTTATCGAATGCAGCTGAGAAGCCTGTGTAAATGGCATCTATTTGATGGCCCTTCTGCAAAGACTTAGCGATAAATGACGTATAGAGAACCAGGTTGGTGTTTGTCCTCGACTTGCTCCTCGACTTCGCGGACGATATTCATCTCATCGACATCGATCATAGGACAGTGGAGGAAGTTTGTGCTACTAAAGAGAGAGACAGCGAGGATAGGCTTGACGATTAACTGTACCAAGACGAAGTACATGATAGCGAGTAAAGATAGAGATAGGCCTGATGGTGTTAGTTCTGAGGTTTATCTTGCAACACTTGTGACATGTGACATTGACGTTTCCCTCGAAGCGAAAAGGTATTACAGCTGCGAATGGGGCGTTTTAGGGATTGTGTACCCAGCTAACGTCCCGTAACTTGCAAACGCAAACGAAATTTGCTTTATTGATTGATGCACCAAGCGAAAAGAAGAAGAAGCTTTGACATCCAAGCGGTATGCCGTTTACATCTATCGACCAATCAGCGACGAGGATCTCATCGACGGCACACCGCTTGGATGTCAAAACTTCTTCTTCTTTTCGCTTGGTGCATCAATCAATATAAGACGCTGATTCTTGCCGTTTCCGTCTAAGGTCACGAGCAGAGATGCCAGATATACAGATTTTTCTTTATTATACAGATTTTTGACCTTCTATACAGACAAGATACTGAGTACAAGAAATACAGATTTTTAAATGTGATACAAATTTCGTCAGAAAGCATAACATGTGAAGTTATTTTCAATAAATTCAAAGAAAATTTTATAAATTGCTGCTCATTTTAAAAAGAAGTTATGAAAATTCGTTCATTTTTACACATGTTCTAGAACTAGTAAAAATTAAAAACCGTCAAAAATAGTATTTTTTTAGTTTCTATTGAAATCTAGGACTCTCGGTGTATGCTATACCCTCAAATACGGTGATACAGAAAAATCTGTATTTATACAAATTTTTGATAAACATAATCTGGCATCTTTGGTCACGAGGCTTGGATGAAGAGGTAGACCGAAGAGCTATTGGAGTTTTTGAGCGCAAAGTGCTACGGACAATTCTCGGTAGGGAACTAGAAAATAGAGTGTGGTGCAGACGCATGAATAACAAGTTGTATCAAGTGTAAAGCCTGCGCACTTTAGAATCGGTACGCTTTCTACCGGCTGCAGATCAAAAACGGTTTAACCTAGAAAAAAATGTTGTATGAAGCAAATGAAGCTTATTTATTGTTTTTTTGTAGGAAAAATATGAAAAAATCAGTTTTTATTTCTTCAAGATAAAATTTTGACCTCATTGTGAAATTCATGCCATTTTATTCTGCACAAACCAATGATCGTCAATATTTTCAAATTTCACAGCTTACGGGCTGATATTTCCACAAGAAACAAAATTATACTCATAAAACATATGCTCAAAACAAGTTACGACATTAAACTCTTGACAAATATGGTTCACAAGACCATAATAAACTTATAGCCATATTGTCCATTCACGCTATATTCAAAACATAATTTTACTCAAACTATTTTTTTATGAAAAAATATTTCCTGAGATCGTTTTTTGAATCTAGAATTCCTCAATTCAAGTGGCCCAACTTAATTCATATCGAAACCTGGATTATTTTTTGGAATTATTAGCAGTTTTCCCTCACAGTAGTCGGAAATTAACAGTCATAGGGCTAACTCCTCATAATAAGCCTAAAATAAGATAGTTTTCATGGATAAAACACTGACAACCATATAGATTATGGAACTATAGATGTGATTCTATGATCACAAATAAAAAACTTCTGAGTAGATTCAGTTTTATTTAAAAAAAATCGTTAGATAATTCACGCCATCAAAACACATCCAATGAATTTCGTCAGCAATAGTCCATACAGCTTTCGAGTCACGATTATTTATATTGTACTGCATCAAATCATTGGTTTATTCTATACCAATACTATTCGTATAGTGTCTTTCCGGTATGCGCATTTGCCGAACTAAAGCTTATGCGAGAACAACTTTTTTGACCTTAAATATCTATGCAAGTCTTTGATTTTCCATAAAACCCTTCAAAGGCTTACCATAGCTATATTGGAATTGGAAATTTTAAAACACTCATGGAATATTTTACCTCCCTTAATCAACAATCATAATACCAAGAACTATTCTATACTGCGTAATTGGTGGGTTTGATAATTATATATTCCTACACAAATTTTGAATCTAACAGTGATTGGTTTTTGCTCAATGTGTGCAGAAAAAACTGGCGCTATTTACGAATTCAGATCAATAGTTCATCTAAAAATATAAAAACAGCAAATTTAATATTTTCCCTACAAACTACAATAGATAAGCTTCAATTGCTTCTAACAACACTTTTTTCCAAGTGACACCGTTTTTGAGTGGCAGCCGGTTGAAAGTGTACCGATTCTAAAGTGCGCAGGCTTTATAAAGATGCGACAAATGTGAAACGTATAAAATACGGCAGACTTCAGTGGGCTGGACACGTAGTGCGAATGTTCTTCTAGGAATTCTTCTGAGTCACTTTTCAGTGATTCCAATCCGTGTGGTCAATTATGATTTTCAAATGACTCAACGTAGATACAGGGGGTGGCCAAAATGTTTGGGATAGGCAACTTTTTTTTCTCTCACAAAAAAGTTCAACATGCTCTAACTTTTCATAGAGTGCATCAAAAAATCTCAAATTTTGACTGTTTGTCAACCTGTGCATATGTGCATCATTGGTACAAAATTAAGGTTCGATTGATTATTGTTTCGCAAAGTTATTACCGTTGGGGTAAAACACTATTTTTTAGAGAACTCATTTTTGAGCTGTCATATCTCGGAAACAAGTAAACCGAATTGAATGAAATTTTGAACGTACACTAACAATATGTATATGCTTCACAAACTATTTAAATATAGGTACTTTTTTAACGTTGAAAAAAGTTATCATGGATTGACACTTTTTGGATTTTTCTCGAAAAAATGTGATTTTTTAACATCAATGTCAATAAATTTTAGTGTTGATATCCAAAGTTTTTTTCACTTCTGTTCTCAAGTTATCTCTAATCAGATATATTAGAGTCTGTTTAGATTGAAGGAAGATCACATTTGGTAGTTTTTGTGTGGTATTGTAAATTTGACTTATTTTCATCTATATGGGTAACAATTTGAACCCGGTATAACTTAATTCGCCGTGAGAAAATATTACATTTTATAACGTCGTATCAAATATCAATATATTGTTGATAATCGTTGAAAAACTAATTCAATTCGGTTCACTGGTTTCCGAGATAAGACAGTTAAAAAATTAGTTATCTTAATAATAGTATTTTACCCGAACGGTTCTTACTTCGCGAAAAATTAATCAATCGAGCCCAAATTTGTACCAATGATGCACATATAACAGGTTGACAAACAGTCAAAATTTGAGATTTTTTGATGCACTCTATGAAAAGTTACAGCATGTTGAATTTTTTTGCGGGAGAAAAAAAGTTGCCTATCCCAAACATTTTGGCCATCCCCTGTATGTACAGATGGGTAAACTATTGTTTTATTTGAAAAAAAAAATCCACAGCTCAGGTGAGATTTGACTCTTGACTCTTTCACGCTAGACAAGTGCTTTACCAACTAAGCTACCGAGCCAATTATAATTATTTTTAATTGCTATAAGGTAATTCAAATCTCATTGGTCTATATCATCTTCTCCTAAACCGCAAACATAGTACTCTACCATTAATTCTTCAAAAATCGCTTAAAAACAGAGGTTCCTTCTAATTCTCTGATGAATAAAGAAATTATTATTGGTTGATTGCATATATTTCTATTATAATCCAGTCGCAGTTTTACGTATAGTGAGTACCATTCTCTGACCAATAACCCGACTCCCTGCTATTTATGAGGGCGTCGGTGTGAGTCTGGCCTCTAAATAGATGTCATCCAATCCCTACTACCCCTTCCCACACTTATAACGGAGAATACGCTACAATGTAGGCAGGTTGATTCGGATAGGCCCAATTGTGTTTCTTTTCGTTTAAGAGAGCGATCAATGAAACTTAAGCCAAGTAAAACATGCTCTATTAGTCAGGACACAGTGAAAAATCCTGTGTCCCATACTTGAAGTGAAAAGGTCCATGGAGTGACAATTAATCTCTTAGCTACGTCAGTCCCAACGCTGATAATTTAGTAAACCAAAACACTCACACCATACATGATCTACTCAATCGCACATGAACAAAATCTTAACCTTGTCGTAATACTCGCTTATAGAGAATAGTAAATCACCCCTTCTAAAATATACAACTCTTTGACACTTATGAGGGCGTCGGTGGTCTTCCTATGGGGGAGTGGCCGGCAATACAAGTTTTCATGTCTTTTCTATTTCAACCTACGATGATAGGATAGCTCTTCTTGCCCAAATAGCTTTCCATAAGTTATAGGAATAAGAGTATTAAAGTTTTTAACATGACAATTTTCAGTATGCAATCTACGAATTACTTCGTTATCACGCAATGCAACGATAAAAACAGAGGTTCCTACCAAATCTATTCTTTGTAAGTACTAGGAGTTCTTTTTTTTTAGAAAATACCGACCAGAATTCGTTCGAGTTACAGATAGGAGCTTCGTCCAGAATTTCCTGTAGATTTGTCCGAATATTTGTCAAAAATCCATTTGAAGATTTTTAAGGACTATGAATTCTTTAAAAAGTTTTCGGAAATTCCTCCAAGAGTTCGGCGGGTAGATCTCTTGGAATTTCTGATGAATTCTCCCAGGGGCTCCTTAGAAATTTCTCTAGAAGGTCCTCAGGAATTCCACCAGGAATTCCTCGGAAATTTTTCCATGTGTTCCCAGGGATTCTTCCAGGAGTAGTTCGGTAATCCCTCAAGGAGTTCCTCCTGAATTCATTCAGCAGTTTCCAGAGAATTTCTTCAGGAGTTCGTCGGAGTTTCCTCCCAAGAGTTCCTTGGAAGTTAGGAGTTCCTGAGGAACTCTCGGAGTTGCTCGGAAATTCCGCCGGAAGTTCCTCCTGGAGTTTTTCGGAAATTCCTTCAGCAGTTCCTCGGGTATTCCTCGAGGAATCCCACGGAAATTCCTTCAGGAGTTCCTCGGCAATTACTCCAGGAGTTACTGAGGAATTCCTCCAGAAGTTCTTCGGGGATTGCTCAAGGAGTATCTCAAGAACCTTTGGAGGAATTCTCAAAAAACGGTTGAAAGCGTTCCCGAAAAGCAACTGGAGGATTTTCCGAAGAATTCCTGAAGCAAAACCTGTGAAAAAAATGCTGGAGCATTTCATAAGGAACATCTTGGTGGACTTCTGAGATAATCCTAGCAAAATTCCCGAGGACCTCCTGGAAGTGTACTCGAAAATCTTCTAGAGGAATTCCCGAGAGACTGCTGAAGGATCCCATGGAACTCTAGAAGAAATTACCGAATAACTCCAGGAGGAGTTCCCACGGAACTTTTGGCGGAACTCTGGAGCAACTCTTGAAAAAAATCCTGAAGAACATCTAGTAAAATTTCTGAAGACTTCCTGGAGTTATTTCCGAGGAACTTCGGTAGGAATTTATGAGGATCTTTCGGAAGAATCCCCGAGGGACTCCTAGAGGAGAGGAATTCCTGAGTAATTATTGAAGGAATTCTCGAGGAACTCCTGAAGGAGTTATTGGGGAAATTCCTGGAGGAATTCCCGAGGATCTTCTGGAAGAGTTGCCGAGGAACTTCTGGAGGAGGAATTCCTAGAGATTCTGCACGTATGCTGAGGCGACATCCAGGTGTAACAATGTAATGTTTAACCTTCAGCATCTTAGGGGCTGTTCAAAAACAACGTAGTCCAAAATTTGGCCATCTCAGACCCCCCTTCCTCTCGTAGACTTTTGTCCATACTTAAAAAATTATATGGAGTGTAGGTTTTGACTAGACATTACGAACCATCCCCCCCCCCCCTGCGAGCGTGACTTGACGAATTGGAACGTTCCCTAGGTTCGAGAGAACCAGTTATGAGCCGAATTGTGTGGTGTACAATAGTGAATTCAATCTTGTCTGTGTAAAGGTGTTGAGCTAAATAAATGAGTTAAAAATAAATAGGTTGAATATTTCCCAGTGAACCACCTATCGTATTTGAATGTAATAACAAAATCGCATTTTATTTCATTCAAAATCAGTATCGCATAAATTGATTAATTTTGTAGTAAGAATGACACGGCTAATTGTATAAACATCATCATTGCGATTCGATAACGACACTTCACTTTGGAAAGAAAACACACCGTAAAAACCATGATACAAAATCGTTACAAATCGTAAGAACTGATAGCCTACATATCGGGTCATAAGGGTAACAATCGAAATCGCAGTCACTTTGAGAAAAATATAACCCACGTACGGCGCCGAACAGCACAAATGAAAATTTTGTCCCCTTCTGAAGAAGAGAACTTGGACATGCACTAGACAAAATTCGTCCTCGTTTTGAAAATATTTACCTTTGGCTAAGATGTGGGATGCAGGATACACGGCAGTCGGGCTCAAAGGGCATGATCCAGGTAAAAGTAACCTGCACTTTTATCCAATTGAATTACCTAGCCTGCGGGCGCACTAATATGCGGGGATCCGAAGCCTGTCCTCTTAGTCAACAGTGCGACGTCGGCTCTCGGAAGACGTTGCTTCAGGATACACCTTGTGGGTTTCTTCTCAACTAATGACCACTTCACTGCACTGGTCGGTCCACGATTCTGGGAGCAGGTTCCCATCGGACAACGACGAATAATCAACTTTTTTCGCGGCGGCGGCGACGACGACGACGGCGATGATGACGATTGATGACGACTTTTTGTACGCGATGTAAATGTTGTGTTTACAATATGACTTGCCGTAAATACCGCAATTCAAAATCGTTGTAAGTTGTATAATTGACAGATCAAAATTGTTTGTATAATTCGAGTATGAAGAGCATCAAATGGGATCGCAATAACTTAGAAAAAAAATGCTATCCAGTAATCGTTAGCAAATAACAAGGCAAGTGCTATCGGATAGGATGCTCAAGTTTATGTTTGTCTAAATTTGAACTCTCTTCACGAATGACTAGTTAGGTTAGTGGTATGGTCGACGACTATGAATCACGGAGTTCCGTGTTCGAATCTGGACGCCGATATTTGTTTTTTTTTTTATTTTTCATTTTCTTACGTAAAACGGACATCGTATGTTAATCATATGATGTCGTTTTGTATCGTCAATTTGGCGAATCATAATACTAATCAGAGGAAGTCGAAAAATGTCTTCTGAAGTATGCATATGGCCTCCACTTTGGTACGTATATAGAAGTTTTGTGCACTATATACGATAGAGTTGGTTCTTATATGGTGATGTATAGCATAAATAATACAGACCAAAATGTTTACTGGGTTAGTTCGTCATAATGATTTTTTAGACAAATATGTTCTTCTACAAAGTTGTTCCTAAAAATAAGGCCCTCTTTTCCATCTACATTAAAATTAGGGTAGTCCATATTTTCAAAGAAATTGGAAACCAAACTTTTTTATTCGCAAGAATAACTATATACATTCTTTTGGAAAGTTGTAGATCTATCAATTTTGAGCAACTGAAGACACTTTTTATGTAGCTTTAAAATTGACCGATCTAGATATATTTTTCTGAATAAGCTTAGGGTGGTTCAAGAAAAACCGGTTTTCTGGCGTTAACTTGTTCAGTTTCGATTTCTCACCAAAGTTGCCCAAGAAACACTTGTAGAGCATTTGAAGACGCGTCGTTTCGTGCGCTGAGATGGTCTTTATCTCTTTTGGTTCAATAGTTACAGGTGTTTTTCTTAAAAAATCATGTTTTTAAAGGGTCCCGTAACGTGGGTAGATCACCTTAGAATGGTACGTTGCGGCGTAAGATCTACCACCACATCAAATTTCGATCTAGTTAATGTTTTCATGCCTAAAGTGGCCGATCAGTGATGAGCAGACATTCCAGGATCGAGATTTGATGTGTTTTTTTTAATGTTTCGTTGCTAATCCACATTTTATTTCAGGAGTAATCAGGTAAATTTTTGCATATTTTATAAATGCTTATTAATCATGAATATGATTGTTTTGTCTACAAAACGCTGATTAGACCGGTCGTCCTCTATGGGCACGAAACATGGACCCTACGTGCAGAGGACCAACGCGCCCTTGGAGTTTTCGAACGGAAGGTGTTGCGTACCATCTACGGCGGAGTGCAGATGGAAGATGGGACTTGGAGAAGGCGAATGAACCACGAGCTGCATCAGCTGCTGAGAGAACCAACCATCGTCCATACCGCGAAACTCGGGAGGCTACGGTGGGCGGGTCACGTCATCAGGATGTCGGATAGCAACCCGACTAAAATGGTTCTCGAGAGTCATCCGACCGGTACAAGAAGACGTGGAGCGCAGCGAGCTAGGTGGGTCGACCAAGTGGAGGACGATCTGCGGACCCTACGCAGAGTGCGGAACTAAAGACAAACAGCCATGGACAGAGTGGAATGGAGGCGGCTACTATGTACAGCAGAGGCCACCCCGGCCTTAGCCTGACCGGTAAGGTAAGTATGATTGTTTTTCAAACAAATGTATAACAAACATACACAACACACACTGACATACATTGCATATACATATCTCATCATATATTGGGAAAGGGAGGGACCATCAGGACACCCGATTCAAACGATTGTGACAGGAGCTTGGAACTGCCTCCTCCTTGTTGTTTCGTGGATTGAGGGCGGGCTCTTCGACCCCATCTATTGGGAGTATTCTGTCAATCGAGGGCTTGATTTTGCAGTTGTTCGTGAGAACTTTCTTCTGGAAGGAGATTCTTTTCCCCTGACGCGGGTTTCGCGCAAGTGTCTCTGCTTGCGGGTCCGCACACCCCTTTTTGGCCCTTCATACAGGAGAATGACTGACCACTAACAACAGCACAATCTTGATCGAATCGCTTTTCAGATTATTCCAGTGCTATAGGCAGCTGACTTGCTACAATAGATGGTAGAACAATATCATCATCATCATCAAAAGTTGCTCGAGAGTTCCTCAGGAATTCATCAGGAATTCCTCAGGCATTCCTCAGCAATTCCTCCAGGTGTTGATCGGAAATTCCTCCAGGAGTTACTGAGAAATTTCTCTGGGAGTTGCTCAAGAATTCCTTCAGGAGTTCCTCTGGTATTCTTTGAAAAGTTCCTCGAGAAGAAAATTCCTCCAAGAGTCCCTCCTCCTGAAGTACTTCGGGAATTCCTCCAGGAGTTCCGCGGCAATTCCTCCAGAAGTTGATCGGAAGTTCGTCCAGGAGTTACTGAGGTACTCCTCCAGGAGTTGATAAGCAATTCCTACAGAAGTTCCTCGCGAACTCCTCCTGAAGTTCCTCGGGAATTCCTCCAAGAGTTCATTGGAAATTTCTCCAGGAGTCCCTCGTCGATTATGTCAGAGAAATGTCGTCCACCAAGCACAACGTAGTCGATTTGCGATCCCGTCTGCTGTGGTGACATCCGGGTGTAACGATGTTCAGGGGCTGTTCATAATCCACGTAGACCAAAATTTGGCCATCTCAGACCCCCCTCCCCCTCGTAGACTTTTGTCTATATATATAAAAAAAATGTATGGAACGTAGACTTTGGCTAGATCAACCCCTCTTCCAAGTTGGGTTGACCAGAGTGAGTGTGACTTGGTGAATTTAGAACGTTCCATAGGTTGGAGAAAAGCAGTTATGAACCGAGTTGTGTGGTGTTCAATAATGAATTCAATCTTGTCTTTGTTTCGTCATATCAGACGAAAAAAAAAACCAACTATTACAGATATTTCAACTTACCTTTTTCAACGGCTCATCAGAGGAAAGTTAAAAGATGTAGACTATCAATAACCAGATCCTAGCACTGGAAATCGTGTAATTACGCGACCTCCACTTACGAGTTGATTCACTTGTTGAAGCAACCTCCACTTCACACCCTATAAAAGCTCTGTGGCACTTCAAAGTTCGTATATACTGCTGCATTATGCAACAAAAATTGTTCAATTAATCAAATAAATCATTGTTTCCCCGTCTGTTAAATGTAAACAACAAAGTGTCTTCGTCTATGAAGGATGCAAGCAAATGTATGCGTGTATTTTCTGCATACGAAACACCGTATTTCACTACCACAGAAAAAGGTTTCTTCGTTGCACTGTGATGGGCAAAAATAATAATTCAAATATTTTGGTCGTTATTCTAAAACTATACATCCATTTCAATTTAAAAGCTTTCAGCTCAATTGTACTTTGAACACATTATTCGATTTGTATTCCGAAAAATTTAACCGACTTTTCGAATAAACACCTTAATTTTTGACCATCTTATGTATCATAGTGTCACATGGAAGGTGTGCTGGGAATTGGATTCAGATTGGGCCCGAAATAGACGTGGACGAGATAGAATCAGAATTCGAGGGATAATTATTTAATCTTATTAATTTGAAGAGCTTGTAGTTATTTTTGCATTATGTGGAAGCCAATTTTCAATTATCAATTGAAACCAATAGGCATTAAGCGAGGTGCAAGAATAAACTCGATTATTGGTTGGTGCTTAGCTGAACGGAAAATAGATAAAACCCTACTTTGTATCTAAATCCGCAACGCAGCCCCTCGGTGAAATCGTTGTCAGATATCGGATCGGGCGTGGCAGGCCGCAAGAATCGTCCACCTCCACCTCAGACGGACCACTGACTGCTTTCATAGCTGTTTCAATTTGTATTACACCTTGTCCTTTTTTTACGTCCATGCAAAAAATTCTGCCGCCAAGAAAATGAGCAAACTCAACATTTTCATATTTTTTAAAACATCTCCGTGATTAGGAGAAGTGTACAAAAATATAAAAATGTCTATTTTAATTACTATTTTGGCAGTAGAATTTTATTTCGCTAAGCCAATAGTGGCCAATAGTGGCCAAAATGAGGTTCAGGTGTAGCAGCATATTAGTTAGGTATACATATACCTACCGGTTGGTAGCTGCTGCTGCCGCCAAACAAATCTAAACTGTTGGTGATGGAGACCGGCAGCAGCCGTCAGTAGGGGAACTGCGGCCATAACGCCCATAGGGGGCAAGTTGCGCCACCCTTGTTTTGGGCAAACCACTTTATTTTCAGTACTTTTTTCAACTGCAATCGTTAAAATAAGAATATAAATGCTTCTTAACGTTTGAGTCTACATATTTTTACTAAAAAAAAAAAATGTACAAAAACTTCAAAAAAAGATTTTAACTACTTTTGATGTAATTTTAGCCTGTAAATTTTTTGCACTTTTTTACATCATTAAAAAGATTTTTTTTCGCGCTATCCCGCAAACTGTTTTGCACACTCCCATTATTTGTGTACCAAGCGGAAAAAGTATCAAATTTGACCCTTATAACTTTTTTACAAGGGTTCAAACTTCTGAGTCATGTGTGGGGTAAAATGCCCACCCCTAGTTATTTACATTAAAATAGCCATTTAGATCCAAATTCTGGCATAAATTATGTAGAACACAAGTTGGAGCAACAACACATTTCTACTATCAATAAGTTCACTAATCACACAGCCAATCGCCATTTTGTATTAATTATTGATAAACAGCTCACTATGATGTTTAAATCACCAGGGTGCGAGGCCGCCATTTTTCAGAATCCAACATCTTGTATGTAAACATTCGTGTATCCACAAAGGATTCCATTGTGGATACACGATAGATGTTGGCTCCTGTCAGATGCATTAGGTGGTATTAGGGTTGCCATATACGTGGTTTAAATGGAATTGACGCATAATTACAGGTGATCCATAATTATGCAATGACTGTATACCATACACAAACAATAACAGTTGACAATAAACCAGGCGCGCAAGTATATGTACACAATTTGGCATTCTGGCGTTAGCTCTGGCTAGTGGCGCGTTTTACCCCGCATTAAAACTAAAATTCTGAAAATCAAACTTTTTTCAAATTTGAATTTTTTGGTGGTAAAACATAATACAGGTCTATGGTTTCTTCCATTTGGAAGGAAACCTTTTGGTGCTTCATGTTAGTGTCAAAAAAGTGTGTATTACGGAGTGTTTCGTGGTTAAAATTGGACTCTTCCTTAACGTGGGCGTCTTACCCCCAGTTCCCCTAATGCGAATGGAGGCGTCCTCGCATGGACTGTATGAGCCACCGAATAATAATCATATTTCCAGCTAAATTAGGTCTACGCACTCTTCGAAGCGCGTCGGAACGGAATGGTCGGCGTATCCATTCATCCATGTGTGCGCTCATGGAAAATTCTACTACAGTGTGGATTGGCACAGAATGTGTTCGTTCTTTTCCGTTATATTGTACTAGCATAGCTCTGATGAACAGTGCCTTACGAGGACACACTGTACCTACCATTGAGAGTGAGCTAGTCCTTGATTTGCGTTTTCGACGCATGTGGGAAGTGAGATGATAAAGCTAAAAGCATCCTGACGAAAGGTTTTATCGTCTGGAGGTGGTGGGAGGGTTACGAAAGCTGGCGAATTTTGCCTTCTGCAATGATTGATTACTCGCGTTTCCTCTTGTTATGTATCTACGAAACGGAGAATCTTTATGGGTATGATTTTATTTCGCGTATATTTCTACTGATATCTTTGAGGTTACAAAGAAAAATATATGCTAGATGCAAGGAGTGGGTCTTCAAAATTTGATATTTTGATGTGGCCTTACGATTTTACGATGAGGGAAAGAAACCAAAATAAGAGCATAAATGAACGTAGATATATTTTTGTGATTGCCCGAATCAAAGAATTTTACATACAGAACTAATAAAAAGGGCTGGACATCATTTTTAACTACCAAAGTGTACAATTTGCGATCTTCCAGCGCTGAACAGATAAGGTAACCGACTATGTCCAGCAAAAGGAAAGCTAGCTCGACATACCTGTGTAACTTCACAATAGTGTCAAGTGTTTTTGTTACAATCAAGAATTGATTGTAAGATAATCTTTAAGTAAATTTATGTCTATCGCCATTTTTTAAGTTTCTCAGAAAATATAAAAAAGTTTTTACACTCATCCTGTAGCATCAAGGCCACGAAATTTTATACTAACCAAGCAGCACGGTTAGTGCGTGGGTGATGATGATTGCCGGTCCTCATATAGCGGCCCAATTCTCTTCCGTTTCTCATAACATAAGAGAAATTTGATACATTTGGCACAAACGACCGCTGCCGCCGCCGGCAGATCGGATCCGAATCATCACAGCGCCAGCCGGTAGTAACTCAGTCCTTATGTGACGCGCATAGGCCGGTTTCGTCGAGTTGAATTTGGGGTACTGAAACCATTATACCGACTGTAGAAGCTAGGCCATGAACCTAGCAATTTCAACCGGAAATTTGATATGATAATGAATGCCCTCTGTCGTAAATTGCCTCTAAACAATTGTTCGTTATTTTAATGTCTGCGGTGTACATGATATGTAATGTGATGATCGGTGGATGACTAATGGGTTTCTTTTTTTTCGGAACTGCGAGAGGAAGCTTCAACTAAGGGCCTACACGCTAACCCTCAGTTACCCAGATTGGTGTCAAAGCGACCCAGATTGAGCAAAACTGCAGTTACTCTAATCTGAGTAAAGGCACCTTTACTCAAATCTGGGTTACTGATGCTGGTGGCAAAATCTGTTTAACCGGTACCCAGCTCCTCCGGGGCCTTGATTTTGTTAATTTATTTCCAATTTAGATTTTTTTAAAAAGTTCCCAATTCCCATGTGCTGTTTACTTACCTGATGCAGAAAAACAGTTCTCCGGAAGAATTTCACTGTTTTTCCGTCATTAATCCTCATATTTGTCGTGGAAACATCCAGAATTTCCAGCGTTCTCCTGACCGCTGCCATATTCTCAATCCGGAAAGTGACAAAGTGCCGATTACCCAGATCTGTACCCAGATTTAAGAAATCTGGGTTTTCGGGTTACCCGGATTTTGACAACTGCTATCAACATGAAAATCCGGGTAGAATCGACCAAGGCGAAGGGTAGTTTCAGGTTAGCGTGTACATTGTCGAAGTGGCAAACGCGCTCACATGTTGAGCTGGTGACGGGTTCCATTTCCGGTCGCTCCAGGATCTTTTTGCACATATTGGAAATATTTTTAATTTCATTGGGAATGGAGTACGACGTATAATATATGATTGCAAATTGGTCGATTTGCAAAGAAAGCACTCGAATATTAATTGTCCTACGTATTCTGTCGCTATGTCTCAAAGCAAGAAAGAAGAAGATGGGTACGTACAATAAGGACTAAGACTATCTTCTGCTCGCTCAATTATAACAGATGGACATATAGGAGATTTGAATTGCGAACTTTTAGCCGAATGGATGTTTGGCCTAAGTTGCAGAAGGAATCATTCTCATCGCTTATTTACCACTCTTTTAAAGATATGCTGTTCCTTTAAATTATATATACAGTCGAAAAGTTCTGGCATCAAGTGTTTATGCTGCTACGATCTCATTCAAGTTCCATTTAACCCTCAAAGCCCAAGGACAAACTATTTATTTTTAATCGGCTAATACTCAGGATCTGCAAAACATAAAAATAAGTAGTTTTCACTATGATCGATGGGAAGAGTTGTACTTCATGCAAGGGTAGTTGTCAAACCGGAAGTCCATGCTTGAACCTGATTATGCACCGGAAATAAGTGTTCCCTGGTACTATGTTTGGCGCTATGTTTTTCAGGTGCCTTTTGGCTACTTTTTTTAAATAAATAGCTGTTTATTCTCGGTAGATCAATCAAAATGGAATCTCAATCTGGCCTTTAATTTCTTAACGAAACGTGCTTTTACAAATTGGAATCAATTTTGTAAATTGGGACAGAAACCGATAAACGCTCAATAGTATGTAATGATCTAGTAATAATTTGTTGGCTAAAAGTTTGACCCGTGTTTGAATTTTAGGTGGATTAATCACTAGCGATACTTTTAAAAGAAGGGCTCAGATATACAAACAAATTCTTCACAGAAACCAAACTTCTAAAATCATCTTTTTCTTTTTTCAATCATGCATTCCTTTTATTTTTACATTCATTTATTTGGCATTACATTACAATAATAATAAAACTGATTCAATAATTCTTCGCCACTACACTCGGTTCGAGGCTGCAGTCCTCCATCCTCGACCGCGACCTATACTTGACGGATCGTTCTGCACCTGGTCCGCCCACCTTGCACGCTGCCCTCCAGGTCTTCTTGTACCATCCGGATCTCTTGTAAACACCAGCTTTGCAGGGTAAATTTCCGGCATTCTCACAACATTTGTACAATAACACGCAGTAAATCACTATCGACATGGTCAGCCCACCTTGTCCGCTGTGCTCCACGTCGTCTGGTACTCTCCGGATCGGTAGCAAACACTATCTTTACAGAGTTGCCTCTCAGCATTCTTGCAAAATGCTCTGTCCACCGTATGCTTCCGGATGCTGGGTACCAGAGCCCGTGGTTCATCATTCGCCTCCATACACCATTCATCTATGGGTGGATCAACGTTGTATGGGAAAATTTTAAATTGATCAGATTGAATCGGATCTTTGATCAAATCAAAGTTTTTTTGAGTGCCATTGAGGTCCCAAACGACTGTGCAAAACTTAAGCATGATTGATTTAGCCTACATTTAGCGCATCGTGATTGAAGTTTGTATTGGATTTTACATGGGAAAACATACTTTTTTTATATTTTTCTTGAAAGTTGCTCAAAACTGCCCGATACAATATAACCGCAAATGTAAAAGTGGATGAGTTTTTCAGGATGTGTTGAAAAACTTTGTTGAAGACCGCAAAGCAATCCGATGTATGTAGAAAAAGTTATACTGTTGGCAATTCTGGCCAAAAATTGAGATTTTATTATTGATGTTATTCCTATACCGTCATGCGGGGCTTCTTTATACACTTTTTCATGATTTGTCAACTTTATGACATTATGTATAACTCCCAGAGTAGTGAATGGATGTTCACAATTTTTACACAAAATAAACGTGAGTATGTATGTAGGATGTATGCAAAATTTAAACCAAATCCATCTAAAAGCAAAAAAGTTGTCCATACACCAATCGGACACATCTTATATAGAACCGGATGGGGGCTACTTTGGACATTCATAATTAAAACAAAACTGATGTTTAAATTCCAGGTTTATTTAGAATACTACTTTGTACC
This sequence comes from Aedes albopictus, assembly GCF_035046485.1. NCBI lineage: Eukaryota > Metazoa > Arthropoda > Insecta > Diptera > Culicidae > Aedes > Aedes albopictus. The sequence continues at coordinate 58,105,204 of NC_085138.1, read as the reverse complement.
AATACTGTAGCATACTATATCATACATGATTTCAATAAATATATGCGTTTGAAGATGGTTCTGTGCTAGCTTTGGTATTAGGAGCAGCGTGATATTGTTATATAGATAGCCTGAAAAAAGGGACCATCAATCCTTTATTTAGGTGAAACGGTCATTTATAATGTATAACAATACAAATATTCGATTGTATATGCTACGTTGATACATTTTGAATGAATTGATCAACCCTTTGAAATTTATGAACTGTAGAAACGATGCTTACAAACCAAAAGTTCTGATGCGTTGTGTATATTTTTATTATTTATTCGATGTTTTTTCGCCTCCTGACAAGCAATAAAGGGTTTGTTTGATAAATAATTTCAACCAAATGAAGGGGAAAATATTGCGTCATAATAGTCCCAAAGACATCAAACAGATTTGAACCATATTTTGAATTAAAAAATCCATATTCGAAAGTGTCCAAAGTAGCCCCGCATATCAAAAGTAACCCCGCACGACGGTACACGTTAAATTTTAAGCACAACTAGACGATCTGTAGGTTATTACTTTTGTCACAAGACTTGGATCACCTTGCAAAGTTTTTCAGGACATCTGAAGCTACAGTTTTACGTAATCGGTTACATACTTTCAAAATAATTTTATTCTTTTATAAGCAAAGTGCAAAAAAGTAAGTTCTCCCATATTTAATTCCATACATATTTCAATCGTGATGCGCAAAGTGCAGGCAACATTAGAGCAACTTTTTCTTCATACAAAATTGCTCGCCAAATCTAGGCAATTCAGATTGCACATACAATCTGCACATTTTTTGGCCAATTTTCAACAACCCCCCCGTAGCCAATTTTCCCATACACAGAAAAAAATAAGTAATTAAAATTCAGCGAGAAATCATGCACATAAAGGGAATGCTAGAGTTAGTGCACTTATACATGAGATATAATGTAAAATTGCATTAACATTGTGTAAATTTCCGCCAACCATCGCGTAAACCATCATGGACACTAACCGGTTACGCGACTATTGGCGGAAATTTACACGTACGTAAAGTAATTTTACATGATATCTCATGTAAATATGCACTAACTCTAGCATTCCCTTTATGTGCATGATTTTTCGCTGAATTTTACATGAATATTTTTTCTGTGTACCTAATACATGGCTCGCAGCTATTTCAGGGACTCCCCCTTAATATTCTACTTCATTTATGGACGATCCCTAATAATGATAGAACAAATGAAGCTCACTGGAAAACCTTCGATGCGCTCTAAAAGCCCTCTAATGTCATCAAAAAACTTCTGATAAACATATTGAAACGCCTTGGCCCACCTTGAAACTCCTCTGAAAACTCCTCAAAGCTCACCTGAGAGCCCATGAAGCCCCTGACACCTCCTGAAACGCTCTGAAACACCATTTAAATGCCATTAAACACTTCTAAACTCGCCTGAAATCCCAATGGAACTTATATGAGAGCCTGTGAGGCCCAACTACCTATGAAACACACCGGTTTTTTCGGTGATATGAATACTACTCGAAGTAAGAGGGAGTAAGGAAAGTAATGAAAAAATACCGTGGATAGATTCACGTGCGAGCGATAGAAGAAATTGAAAATAACAGAGGGCCATTTTCAAATAGAACAACCACAACGACGATCTTCTTGCCTAACGTTCTGGTGTTGAACGACCAGGTTATCGTAGCTAGATGAATACTACTATCCCTAGACAGGCTGGAAAGATTCTCATGAGTGATATCAACACGAAGGTTGGTTTCGACAATTATGATTATGAGCATTTCATAGGGCCATGGTCTTGAAGGAAGAAGCGAGAACGGAGAACAGAGTTTTGTGGCAACAATCACATGGTGATTGGGGGATTGCTTTTTCCTCATCGACCAGTGCACAAACTGACATGGGTTTCCCGTGATGGCGTCACGGAAAATCAAATCGTCCACATCTGCATCAGCCGAAAATGGAGACGGAGCCTTCTTGATGTGCGGAATAAACGTAGAGCCGACGTTGCGTCCGACCATCATCTCCTAATCGGCGGGGTTCGGCTGCGTATCTCAGTAGGAGAAAATCGGGCGCCGGTTCAACACACGCCGACTGGAAGACGCTGCGGTGAAAAGGTCCTTCGTCGAGGAACTAGAGAGCCGTTCTGCGGATATTCCTGAAGGAGGAAGCGTGGAAGGTCAATGGAGTGCCATCAATAACGCCTTCATCGGCACCGGCGAGAATAATTTGGGTGAGCTACGCACCTAGAGAAAGCAGTGGATCACAGATGACACCTGGGGGAAGATTCAAGCACAGTACAGGACATTTTCGTTCAGAGTACTGCACAATGGTGCTGGAGTGAGGCAAGTATGTATACTATCATCGCTACTGTTCCTCATCGTAATCGACGAGATCCTGGTAGGTGCGATTGATCATAAACCAAATCGTGTATTGCTGTGGCAGCCCATTACCACGGAGCACCTAAATGACTTCGAACTGGCTGATGACGTTGCTCTCCTAGCTCAACGGCACTCTTATATGCAGAGCAAGCTCGATAATCTTGCCAATCGCTCCTCAGCGGCAGGTCTTACCATCAACGTCAACACGACCAAATCGTTGGATGCATACACGGTCAACCCTTCCAGCTTTACGGTAGCTAAGTAATCAGTAGAGAATGTTGATAGCCTCTAATATTTTGGTAGCCAAATGGCGGCCGATGGTGGCACCAAGATCGACATAGGTGCACGGATCAAGATGGCGAGGGCTGCTTTTGTGAGTTTAAGAAATGTATGGAAAAACAACCAGTATAGTCGACGCACCAAAATCCGAATTTTCAACTCGAACGTGAAATCTGCCAGTGAAACCTGGTGTGTATCAGTGGAGAACACTCAACGGTTGCAGGCCTTCATCAATAGATGCCTACGGTTTATAATTCGTGTATGGTGGCCTCACAATTGGATTCCAACGTGGAGCTCCTTCGTCGATGTCAACAAAAGCCGATAGCGACAGAAATTCGGGAGCAAAAATGGAGTGGTTCGGCCACACTCTACGCAGGGGCGGAAACGAAATTTGCAAACAAACTTTAGACTGGAATCCAGAAGGACATCGCAGCAGAGGCAGACCCAGAGGCTCATGGCGGCGCAGCCTTAACAACGAAATCAAGCAAGTCGACAGAAATTTGACCTGGCCACAGGTCAAGGCGATGGCTGGCAGTCGCCCGGGATGGATATTTTTCAAAATTCGGCCGTCTGCATCACCGTGGGTGCCCAGGACTGAAAGTAAGTAAATAGGCAAATTCTTCGAAAGCGTGACATTTTCGAAAATAAAATGCTGTTTTAAATCAAATTTATATGTTCACATCAATCTTTACTTAAATCTTCAGTTCAGTAAGCCTAGCATGAATGCATAGAAGATTTTATGATTTATCTGATATACCAGACGTTGATTGGAGGCGATGTTTTGAAAGACAATCTTTCATATAGTTTTATTATACTTCCAGAAAAAAAAAATAGTTTTTCCTATAAAATCTCAACTTATAAAACAATTATAAAATCTACAATAATGTTAACATCATTGATTCGCGTCAAAAGGTATCCCGTTGACCCAGCTTTAACACACCATAACAATCTTTGCTGCTCATTTTTTTTCCTTCCAGGATCAATAGGTATACAAAAGCCAGACTAAGATCTTAATTAAATAGAGCAATTTCCCTCGCAATGTTTCAATTCTATTTTCTACTTAAATTACCA